>NW_024583350.1:87563-92563 GCF_018398535.1 Haplochromis burtoni
GTATTCAGTAAGTGAAAATAAAATAAACAATAAAAGGTGAATCAAATGGACCATTACGGCAAGGCTGGGATGGTCAGTTTGGTAAAGTAAATCCGTTGGGCATCTTTCTTTGCCTTTAGACAACAATTCTGATGGCAAAAGAGCCAAACGGGACAGGCCAAAAAAAAAAGAAAAAAAAAAAAGAACAGTTAATATCATCTATCAGTATTTTTCTATAAATCTCAATAAGCTTTCTTGTTCTGTTTTTGTAATAGTGGCATAAACTCTTCACGAAAAAGTAAGGTTGTTACATCGCATCAGTATATTAAACTGTTACTGAAAACTATTGGAAAGAGAGCTTTTTATTGAATAAAAAACTGTCTTGAGGACAGATGCCACTAGAGGTTATTGCTATGCAGATAACTAATATCACAGGTCCATCAGTAAAGCATGTCTGACCTGTTTCTTCATATTTTTATCTTCACTTTCTGTGACCTACAGTTCTCCGCGTCAGGTTACAGCTGAGTAGTCAGATTTAAAATGTTATTGTTTCCTTTGTTGTTGTAATTTGATATATTTGTCTGAAACTGGTCTCTTTTTTAAAGAGACATTGAGGAATCACATGTAATATTAGGATTGAATGAAAATTTAATCTGGGTGAATGATGGCCACAAACAGTGTAAAAAATTTCTAGATTTCATATTAAACTTTTATGCCGTCTATGATAACAACAGAATGGAACAAGCTGATGACTTTTTTCTTTCCACCAGTTTTTTAAGATATCCCGATCCAGTCGGACGCATTCATATTCCTTGGTCCACTCAATTAAAATAGACAACTTGCTCCTTATTTACCTGTTGCCATGGTGAATTGTGGTATTGTGGTATCCACTGATGACACCTTTCTTTCTCTAGTCACGCATGCGCGTAGCACAGGGTGAACATTCGCACAGTTAATTGAAAAAGCTCTGATGAGCCTTTTTGTAAGTGAAAACTCAGAGTTGATGAATTCAGAGTTTATGAGTAAACTCAGAGTTTGCTGAAAGTGCATCCTACCCCTCTATGGCATTAATTAGAGATTTTTAGAGAAAACAAAAATTCACCCTACTTTTTTGGAACTTGGGGCTCCTTGTTTATATATGAATCAATAAATTAGTCCCCCCCCCAGAAATTGGTTAGTTTCTCTCAGGCAACACTGCACAATAAGACAGCTTTCTGTATAAACTCATTTTTGAGAAAACAACTCATTGATTCAAAATTTTCATTTTCAGTTAAACAAACATCAAGTTCGTTGTCATATAAGTGTTTATTTCAGCAACTAAATAAATGGAGAACAGACTTTTTATATTGTGATTTTGTTTTCTACTTCAAAACGTGCCAACGACATGACCTTTTCTACGTCTCAGTTCTTTCTATCTAACATTCACACACATGTTTACACTCTGATGAACACAGTGGGAGCAACCTGGGTTCATTACCTTGGCATGCAGACTGGAGCAGCCAGAATCGAACCACCAACCTTCCGATCAGCAGATGATTTGTATGCTTTGTGTGAACTTGGGGGTAGTTGTGGCCCAAAAGGTGAGCTACAGCAAACCCTAAGTAACAAACCCCAAACAACTGTGTGTGTGTGTGTGTGTGTGTGTGTGTGTGTGTGTGTCTGTGCCTGTGCTCACACACTGGTTATGTGTAAGAATAATTTAGAGATAATAGTCAGAGATTTGAATCTAATCCACCAGTTTTAGGGTGGAGCCTTTAGTTATCAAACCCGAGGCAAAGAGAGCAAAGGCTCAGTCATTAAAGAAGTTAAAGAGCCATTTGTGTCAAAGCAGATAAGATGAGAAACATGCACAATATTATTTGAGTCTCTTAATCACATAGAGGCTGCCCACCAAATCATCAGGCACTTAAAGTATCATTATTCAGTACAGACACTGGAAAATCACCCTGCCATGCCACAGACCTGTACATGAAGCAAAATGGTAATAAAGTTCTTTTATATTAAAGAATTCATACAAAGCCTCCCTTTATTATGCAGACTCAGCACAGAGCATCGTGTACCCCAATTTCACGAGTGGAGAATAGTTTTAGTCTGTCACATCATTGTAGTGGCATGAATCCTGTAAAATGCTACCATTCATATCAATACGCTCTGTTTACAATGTCCAATGGCATTTTTTTTAAGTGTCCTACTGCAAAGCACGCAAAGCATCCATGAAAAACTACTTTGTGAAAAATAACATTTGTTATTCCAGCTAACTGACTCCCTCATTCTGTCACGGTTGTTAAAGAGTGGACTCAGGCGCGGAGCTCAGAAATAATGACAGTGCATTTATTTACAGTGCAGCAAGGTGACAACAGTTCAAATGTGCAACAATGGTGATAGTGCGTCCCTCCTTCCGTGTAAGCCCGTGCGTGGTAGTGAGTGCCCGTCTCTCCTCCAAGTGCTTCCTTAGTGTCCGTAAATCCTCCGTCAATCAGCAGAATGAGTACGAAGATCAGACAGCACTTCAATAACGTTAGCGACTCGAAAACACTACCAGGCTTAGTGCAATACTCCAGCGCTGTCTGTCGCTCAGCCACACCATTAAGTAGCCCTGCTGAAGATGGTAGTTGATTGGCAGCAGCTGGTGGATTGACTGCAGGTGCGGCAGCTCCGGGCGACAGCACTTCCGGGTCGGAGGTAGCCTGTTGCTAGGTTACCTCCTAACACATCACAGCGGAGCCGGAGGGGAAGACAGGGCGATAGAAGAGAAACATACACACGCACACAGATATACACACACTGGCAGGTCGACCGGTCAGGGCACCGTCAGATCCTGACACATTCTTCCTGTTCTTGTTCCTGTTCTTCTCTGTTGTCTCTTTCTCCATCCTCCTCACTCAACTAGAAACTAACAAAAATATAAATCTTATAATAATTATTACAAGAGTAACTGGGGGATCCATGATCAACAACGGGATAACACACTGCTTAGTTATGTGAAAACATCATCAATGAATGTGGGCAAACAAAAGCTTTATAATTTTTGGTGAATTTAAATGTTACAGTGAATAAAACACAAACTGATCCACAACTGAATAGAGGCTGCTGCTGGACATAGAAAGGTAACATCATTTTGACTTGCTGTCACCTGGATCTGGAGCTGTAAGCAAACACGAAGTCACAGCAATGTCCTGTCAGAACAGTTTGAACTTTTGCTGTATTCCAGGTGGATATCACTGTCACCTGATCCAGCCCTAAAGATGCACTTTATAAAAATGTAAAGTTTTAAGAATAATCCTAAAAGTGGAGGTGGTCTCTTCCTCCCGATTTCCAAACTGGGACCTGGTTCCACAGAGGAGGGGCCTGAAAGATGAAGGCTCTGCCTCACATCCGACTTTTAGATATCCTAGAAACAACAAGTAAGCCTGTAGTGCTCTATTGGGATGATATGGAACTATGAGGTCTTTAAGATAAGATGGCGCTTGTTTATTCATGACCTTGTATATGCGAAGAAAGATTTAAAATTCACTTCTGTATTTAAAAGAGAGTCAGTGAAGATAAACCAGTATGGGAGAAATATACTCTCTTCCTAGCCCCTGCCAACTATTTGTAAAATCAACTACTTCCACTGTAAACCTGATTATTATTTTTATGTAAATTTGTAGATAGCTCATTAAAAGCATCTAAATATCAAAAAAAGGCACATTTTATTCACTATAAGAAAGAATAGGGCAGTAATGGTTGGTATAATAGAGTATTGAACAAGTTCAAATGACTGACTTGCTTTATGTGTGAAACAAATTTGTAAATAACATGTTTTTGATCCAATCAACACATCAAAAAATTACAAAAAGATTCCTTCATATCTTCCCTACCCTGGCTCTGAAGTAAAATGCATTTTGGCTATCTGGATATATATACTTATCTTGCATTTAAACATTCTAATGAATAAAATACAAACATTGAAGGAAACAAGGCAAAATACATATATACAGGGAGTGCAGAATTATTAGGCAAATGAGTATTTTGTCCACATCATCCTCTTCATGCATGTTGTCTTACTCCAAGCTGTATAGGCTCGAAAGCCTACTACCAATTAAGCATATTAGGTGATGTGCATCTCTGTAATGAGAAGGGGTGTGGTCTAATGACATCAACACCCTATATCAGGTGTGCATAATTATTAGGCAACGTCCTTTCCTTTGGCAAAATGGGTCAAAAGAAGGACTTGACAGGCTCAGAAAAGTCAAAAATAGTGAGATATCTTGCAGAGGGATGCAGCAGTCTCAAAATTGCAAAGCTTCTGAAGCGTGATCATAACTGCCCATGAACTGAGAAAAGTCAAGCGTGCAGCTGCCAAGATGCCACTTGCCACCAGTTTGGCCATATTTCAGAGCTGCAACATCACTGGAGTGCCCAAAAGCACAAGGTGTGCAATACTCAGAGACATGGCCAAGGTAAGAAAGGCTGAAAGACGACCACCACTGAACAAGACACACAAGCTGAAACGTCAAGACTGGGCCAAGAAATATCTCAAGACTGGTTTTTCTAAGGTTTTATGGACTGATGAAATGAGAGTGAGTCTTGATGGGCCAGATGGATGGGCCCGTGGCTGGATTGGTAAAGGGCAGAGAGCTCCAGTCCGACTCAGACGCCAGCAAGGTGGAGGTGGAGTACTGGTTTGGGCTGGTATCATCAAAGAGTGAGCTTGTGGGGCCTTTTCGGGGTGAGAATAATTATGCACAGTAATAGTCACCTGCACACACAGATATCCCCCTAAAATAGCTAAAACTAAAAACAAACTAAAAACTACTTCCAAAAACATTCAGCTTTGATATTAATGAGTTTTTTGGGTTCATTGAGAACATGGTTGTTGTTCAATAATAAAATTATTCCTCAAAAATACAACTTGCCTAATAATTCTGCACTCCCTGTATTGTGTTTTATATAGCCATATACCATACACACCAACACAACCCTAATAATTAACATCACTAACAATAACAATACAACCATATTAATTATAATTCACAATA
>NW_024583350.1:95063-99165 GCF_018398535.1 Haplochromis burtoni
TGGGATCTTTACCTTAATTAATTAATTAATTAATTAAGGTAAATTATTAATTTACCTTAATTAATAATTAATAATTATTAATATTATTATTAATAATAATAATAAATTTACATTAATGATAATGTTTCTTATCATAACTGGCATACATTTTTATGCTTTTACTGTTTTCAATAGGTATACAATAGGTATATTGTGGGGTATGATGGTGCCACCCTAAAATAATCTTTAGCACTTGTGTGAAGTGAGGCTATTTCTTCCTTTGGTTGCTCCCTTTATTCACAGTCACAGTCGACCATTTGCCTTCATTTCACCCTATCCTTAACATCCTCTATTACACCAACATTATCCATGTCCTCCTTCACTACATCCATGAACCTCTGTGGTCTTCCTCTTTATCTCCTGCCTGGCAGCTCCATTTCAACACCCTTTGTCCAATATATCCACTATCCCTCCTCTGCACATGTCCAAACTACTGTATCTCAGCCTTGCCTCACTAACTCTGACTCTAAACCACTCGACCTGAGCTGTCCCTCTGATGTATTCATTTCTAATCCTGTCCATGTTGGTCACTCCTAATGAAAATCATAGCGTCTTTAAATCTGCCACCTCCAGCTCAGCATGTCAGAGCCACTGTTTCCGAACCATACATCATGGCCTGTCTCACTACCATCTTGTAACTATAACTATGACCTGTATTTATGAGCCCGAGCAGTGTCTGTGTCTCATTCTGTCACGATTCATAGTGACACTGAAGGTGTTGAATGTATTTTGTTGGACTTCTGTCTCCAGAGCAAATTGCCCTGTAGTGACATTAAAGTTTTACTTTACTGGAACTGATAAACTCTAGCCTGGCTTCACAGCCTTGACTGTAATTTACATAGAAGAGGCTTTCCAGTCTTCAGGGTGTCCATCTCAGGTATTTGTAGGTGAGTAGAAATTGTGTGAATTGATCAAATGCTTGCTCTATAGTAGCTAGAAATGTCACAGACATTTGAAATAGAAAATAACTTTTCCCCATCAATTTCACACCTGCACAAATGCCCACACAAACATATTGCTCACAAGCCCCTCTTTTTTCACTCCTAGACATACTTCCCCTTTATTCTATGAACATATTTCCCACAAACATCACCAATCTGCTTTCACCGCTTTCTTCCATCCTCTAATCTACCGCAGATTTGCATCAGCTGGTCAGTGAGGAGTGTGAAGAAAGGAGGTAAAGGTGTGAATCAATAGTCTCCGTACCCTGCCTTGTGGCGATGCTAGAAATCAATAGCAATGGGAAATTAAGCCGTAGTCTTTGAATAAATTGAAGACACCGGAGTGCACAACATAACAGCTTGTTGCAAAATTAGCAAACCTGGTCACATTAACATGTAAAGGATGTTTGTTAGGCTGCACTTTGGAAATACTCAAAGTCCCAAGAAGCCTATTTGCTTCTGAGTTCTGGCTAAGGAGAGATTATAAGGGCTTTGTAATGATGGTGTCCTGGAATAAAACGATAACCACTGCATTCAGTCTCCAAAGAGGGGGAAGAATCAAATATAGCTTATGGGAACACAAGGGCATATTTGACAATACAGGTACTTTATATTCCAGCAAACAGAGAGATTTTTGGAGAGAGGAAGCTTAATAAAGGTGACGGCATTGTGTTGGGACTGAGCTGTTTCTCAGCTGTTTTCCTCCCAATTCCGTGTTCCTTTATAAATAACAGAAATAACTCCCATGACTTTCATAATGGCGTGATGAAGGTGTGAGGTGCTATCTATTCAATACCAAAACACATTAATGAAAACAAAAGAGGAGCTCTTATTCAGCAAATGCTGGGATGCTGTGTGTGGAGAACAAAGATAGAGATCAGACATTCATTCAGTCAGAAAAGAGCCACTGATGTGATTTCAAATTGCGATGAGAAGAGGATTTTGCATTTTACTAAAGCAATCATCAAGAAGACACAGTGATGTGGTGCGGCCTTTTCCTTTACTAATTAAAAGACAACTAGAACGGTAGAGCAAAGCATGATTAACAGGACCTTACCCATCCTCTAAAAGTCTACACCATAATCAATAATTCATTTAAAGCCTGGCAGTTTATTCAAATCAGTCAGCTTGGAAAAACAACATAAACAAGGCAGTAGAACCAGAGAGACAGGGGAGAAAAGAAGGGGAGATAAGGGGATAGAAAGACCAGAATAAGAAGAAAGAAAGGGAGAAGCAAGTGATGACAGAAATGAGGAGAGAAAGTGAAAGTGAAAGAGACGGGCTGACTGCGTGTGGAGTGAGACAGGAAAAGTTCGAGAGAGGTAAGCTCTGTTATTTCTCTGAGGACTTGTGTGAAGTAGCTCATACTAAGGCCTCTGGCACCACATCACTCCAACCAGCCTAATTGCAGTCCAACGGGAGTGGAAAAGCCTTGTACAGACCCATAGGATTTCTGCATAAAAACAGCACCAGAAACCAGCAACCTTGTGTTGCGTAACCAAGTCAAACTTCTGTGTTTTCAATGATTTTTGGAATTCTTCTGCCCCGCATTTTTCAAAAGCGATATTGGCATTATTTGCAGAAGATGGCTGAGGTTATTACAGAATATAATCAACATAGTTTAAACAGTAAATGTGTCCACTGACAGCAGATCTTTGGAAGGACATTAGGGCCTGAGCTGTGGTCTCCTGGAGATCATAAGAAAAGGTTTCTGGTAACAAACAGTCTCTGTTGTTTTTATCCATTATGAAAGTTTCTGAAAGTTTCCTACAAACACAATTCAAAATCTTTTGAATGGGTACCATATGTTGAAACACTGTAAGCTCTACAAATCATGATTTTACACATCATCACAGATTGCCAGACTTACCAGTCAAATTGATGTAACTGTCAAATAGCAGATAACTGTAACACTGATTTGCAATTATTATCAATCTTTATCATTTCATGGCAACATGAGCCACAGCTTCTGTGTAGTGAAAGCAAAAACATGAGCCACAGCTTCAGTGTACTGAAAGCAAAAACAACAAAAAAAAAAATCAGATTTTTGTCCCCATAGTTCAAGGCCATTTTCTGAAACAGCAATGTTAATAATTGGGAAATCCTTCCTGCTTGACAGCTTTGGCACGCCAGGGGGACCAAAGGTTGCCATCTGGAGGAAAAGGGTGGGGTCAGCTTCGAGACTGGAGGGTAAGAGTGGAAGGCAACATGAGGCAGAATGGAAATGATATCACTCAACTTATTCAATATTCATTACTGCCACATAGAGACATCTGTGACCTGGGGGCTAATGGTGTAGCTAGCCAAGGTCTGTGGGTGTACACATGCATGTGTTACAGGATTCATGTGATCTGACTGAAAGCTGGGACTGGGGCTGTGTTCAGGATGAGGTGTTTGAGAGGGGGAGTCGAGGTGTTATATATGCACACACATGTGATCACATTTGCACAAAATGATGAGCCAGTACAGTTTTATCACCACAGAATTGATTTGGGTTATCTAATAATAGAGATATTAGCATGTTTACCAGCTGGATTTATGAGTATATGTTACATTTTGGAACAAAAGTCTTCTTATGTATAAAAGTTACACAGCTCAAGAGCTACCTGTCACCTATTACAACAGAACAGCAGAGATAAGTCAGGAAAGACAGAAGAGAGGAGAGGGAAGGCATGTGGTAAATGGCTTAGGGGCAGACTCGAACCCAAGGAGCGATACTGGACATTTAATGCAGTTATGAAAAGACTGAGTGAGGAAGAATAGATTGTTATATGAATAACTGGTGTTTAGACTACATGTGTTTGTGGATCAGCTGAAGCCAGAGCATGAATTCTGTATTTTATTGATCCCACTGAAACTTTCCTCCACTTCTTCCTTTTATTGTCTCATTATATTTCTGTACAGTCAGCAAGAAAGTGAATTATTCACCTATTATTCAAGGGAAAGCCTCAAAATATGGACCAGCTACTAAGCAAATTTCACCCAGTATATCTGCCATACATTATATACACTGTTAAGACGTCAACACATACGGCAATAAAGATTCCTGTTAATTAACTGTAAACCCAGTTTATCAGCTAATGTATGTATTTCATTATTGAATATCGTTCTGTCAAGTCAAC
>NW_024583351.1:0-14447 GCF_018398535.1 Haplochromis burtoni
GAGAGCCGACAGGTATCGACAGGCCAAGCGGAATGCGGCTCGGGCAGTGGCTGAAGCAAAAACTCGGGTGTGGGAGGAGTTCGGAGAGGCCATGGAAAAAGACTTTCGGACTGCCTCGAAGAGATTCTGGCAAACCGTCAGGCGTCTCAGGAGGGGAAAGCGGTGCTCTACCTGCACTGTGTATAGTGCTGGCGGAGCGCTGCTGACGTCGACTGAGAAAATTGTCAGGCGGTGGAAGGAATACTTCGAGGACCTCCTTAATCCCACTGACACGTCTTCCGAGGAGGAAGCAGAGTCTGGGGATGAGGGGAATGACCCGCCAATTTCCGGGGGCGAGCCCCTGGTGTTGATGAGGTCCGCCCCGAGTTCCTGAAGGCTCTGGACGTTGTAGGGCTGTCCTGGTTGACACGCCTCTACAATGTTGCGTGGAGATCAGGGGCAGTACCCGTGGACTGGCAGACCGGGGTGGTGGTCCCCATCTTTAAGAAGGGGACCGGAGGGTGTGTTCCAACTACAGGGGGATCACACTCCTCAGCCTCCCTGGGAAAGTCTATGCCAGGGTGCTGGAAAGGAGAGTTCGTCTGCTAGTCGAACCTCGGATACAGGAGGAACAATGCGGTTTTCGTCCTGGTCGCGGAACACTGGACCAGCTCTTTATCCTCTCCAGGATACTTGAGGGTGCATGGGAGTTTGCCCAACCAGTCTACATGTGTTTTGTGGACTTGGAGAAGGCATTCGACCGTGTCCCTCGGGGTGTCCTGTGGGAGGTGTTGCGGGAGTATGGGGTGTCTGGCCCATTGCTACGGGCCATTCGATCCCTATACAACCGTTGCAAGAGCTTGGTTCGCATTGCCGGCAATAAGTCGGACTCGTTCCCGGTGGGTGATGGGCTCCGCCAGGGCTGCCCTTTGTCACTCCGGTTCTGTTCATAATTTTTATGGACAGGATTTCTAGGCGCAGCCAAGTGGCGGAGGGCTTTCACTTCGGTGGCCTCAGAATCTCATCTCTGCTTTTTGCAGATGATGTGGTTCTGTTGGCTTCATCGGGTGAGGGCCTCCAGCTCGCACTGGAACGGTTCGCAGCCGAGTGTGAAGCAGCGGGAATGAGGATCAGCACCTCCAAATCTGAGGCCATGGTTCTCAGCCGGAAAAGGGTGGAGTGCCCACTCCGGGTCGGGGATGAGTTCCTGCCCCAAGTGGAGGAGTTCAAGTATCTCGGGGTCTTGTTCGCGAGTGATGGGAGAAGGGAGCCGGAGATCGACAGACGGATTGGGGCTGCAGCTGCAGTAATGCGGACGCTGCACCGGTCCGTCGTGGTGAAGAGGGAGCTGAGTGTAAAAGCGAAGCTCTCAATTTACCGGTCGATCTACGTCCCTACCCTCACCTATGGCCACGAGCTGTGGGTAGTGACCGAAAGAACGAGATCGCGGATACAAGCGGCAGAAATGAGCTTCCTCCGAAGGGTGGCTGGCCTCTCCCTTAGAGATAGGGTGAGAAGGTGAAAGGTTCGGCCATCTGGGTTGGGCTCAGAGTAGAGCTGCTGCTGCTCCACATCGAAAGGAGCCAGGTGAGGTGGTTCGGGCATCTGACAAGGATGCCTCCTGGGCGCCTCCTAGGTGAGGTGTTCCGGGCATGTCCCACCGGGAGGAGGCCCTGGGGCAGACCCAGGACACGCTGGAGAGATAATATCTCTCGGCTGGCCTGGGAACGCCTTAGTGTTTCCCTGGATAAGCTGGAGGAGGTGGCTGGGGAGAGGGAGGTCTGGGCCTCTCTGCTTAGGCTGCTGCCCCTGCGACCCGGCCTCGGATAAAGCGGATGAAGATGGATGGATGGATAATTTTAAAAAATGCAGCAAAAATGCAGTGGGGGAATTTACAATACTGAACAGGCTAAGCACAATGGTTGCAGGCGGCGCTGATGAAATGTGTAATTACATTTTTAGAGAAGTGCACATCAGGTTACAGTATAGGTTTCAGAGGGGTTTGTGGTTACAATGCACCTAAAGCATTGATTTAACTCTGAAGCACAGAATGAAAAGAAAAAAATGATGTCCACGCTACCTAGTACCTTCTCGGTGGAATCGCACACAAAGAGATAGAGACTAATGAGAAAATTACATCAATGCTACCTTATCCCACTGTTATTAAAAGTACCAAAGTAATGTCACGTGATATAGCAGCTAACTCTTGTCAATGAGCAAAGACACGACTTATCAGCAATACATTGCTGTGGTGCCTGGGTTTGCTTCACTGTTGTATAGTGGTAGAAATTGAAGTTGGGTCATCCATCTTCAATTTAGAAATTGGTATCGATGTTTAGCAGCAAAATATATTTAGGCCGACTAAAATTCCCCTTAGCTAAACTGTGGGCTGTTGACAGGGGATTTCTTTAAGTCACCCTGTAATTCTTGAGCTAAGACACCTGAGTTAGAAAACACAAACACTGCAGATCATCTTTACACGCGTGGGCAGTCACTTCTGAGATCTGCACTCTGCCTGCGTAGTTTATTTATAGGTCTTATGTCTGTGTGTGTGTGTGTGTGTATGTGTGTGTAAAAATAACAACGTCACCTAGAATCAACAGAATCAGCACATACAGTGGGGCAAAAAAGTATTTAGTCAGCCACCGATTGTGCAAGTTCCCCCACCTAAAATGATGACAGAAGTCAGTAATTTGCACCAGAGGTACACTTCAACTGTGAGAGACAGAATGTGAAAAAAAAATCCATGAATCCACATGGTAGGATTTGTAAAGAATTTATTCGCAAATCAGGGTGGAAAATAAGTATTTGGTCAATAACAAAAATACAACTCAATACTTTGTAACATAACCTTTGTTGGCAATAACAGAGGTCAAACGTTTACTATAGGTCTTTACCAGGTTTGCACACACAGTAGCTGGTATTTTGGCCCATTCCTCCATGCAGATCTTCTCGAGAGCAGTGATGTTTTGGGGCTGTCGCCGAGCAACACGGACTTTCAACTCCCGCCACAGATTTTCTATGGGGTTGAGGTCTGGAGACTGGCTAGGCCACTCCAGGACTTTCAAATGCTTCTTCTCTTTTGTTGCCCGGGCGGTGTGTTTTGGATCATTGTCATGTTGGAAGACCCAGCCTCGTTTCATCTTCAAAGTTCTCACTGATGGAAGGAGGTTTTGGCTCAAAATCTCACGATACATGGCCCCATTCATTCTGTCCTTAACACGGATCAGTCGTCCTGTCCCCTTGGCAGAAAAACAGCCCCATAGCATGATGTTTCCACCCCCATGCTTCACAGTAGGTATGGTGTTCTTGGGATGCAACTCAGTATTCTTCTTCCTCCAAACACGACGAGTTGAGTTTATACCAAAAAGTTCTACTTTGGTTTCATCTGACCACATGACATTCTCCCAATCCTCTGCTGTATCATCCATGTGCTCTCTGGCAAACTTCAGACGGGCCTGGACATGCACTGGCTTCAGCAGCGGAACACGTCTGGCACTGCGGGATTTGATTCCCTGCCGTTGTAGTGTGTTACTGATGGTGACCTTTGTTACTTTGGTCCCAGCTCTCTGCAGGTCATTCACCAGGTCCCCCCGTGTGGTTCTGGGATCTTTGCTCACCGTTCTCATGATCATTGTGACCCCACGGGATGAGATCTTGCGTGGAGCCCCAGATCGAGGGAGATTATCAGTGGTCTTGTATGTCTTCCATTTTCTGATGATTGCTCCCACAGTTGATTTTTTCACACCAAGCTACTTGCCTATTGTAGATTCACTCTTCCCAGTCTGGTGCAGGTCTACAATACTTTTCCTGGTGTCCTTCGAAAGCTCTTTGGTCTTGGCCATGGCGGAGCTTGGAGTCTGACTGTTTGAGGCTGTGGACAGGTGTCTTTTATACAGATGATGAGTTCAAACAGGTGCCATTCATACAGGTAACGAGTGGGGGACAGAAAAGCTTCTTACAGAAGACGTTACAGGTCTGTGAGAGCCAGAGATTTTCCTTGTTTGAGGTGACCAAATACTTATTTTCCACCCTAATTTACGAATAAATTCTTTACAAATCCTACCATGTGAATTCATGGATTTTTTTTTCACATTCTGTCTCTCACAGTTGAAGTGTACCTCTGGTGCAAATTACTGACCTCTGTCATCATTTTAAGTGGGGGAACTTGCACAATCGGTGGCTGACTAAATACTTTTTTGCTCCACTGTACGCATGTAAGAAAAGCACGCTCTGCAAACTTCAGTTTCCTGTCAGGTCTTGACGGGTTATTTCCCTTTTCTACATATGTTCTCTAAAAACAGGAAGTGGTTTAGTAGCTGTATAAGTTCATCATAGAAGTTATTAAGTGAAAAGTCACATAGACATTTCGATTGCTTAAAAACAGAAAAGCACGTTTCATGAAGCTGATCAAATTATATAAAAACAAAAATCTCTTGACAGCTGTATTTAAGATAAAGATAGTATAAAGATTCCTTTGCTCCTTTACTTCGGCAATGTACAGTGGAATTGGGGCAGAGCTGACATTTCAACAGACTAGCATACATACATTTTTACTTGCTTACACTCATCATCCATTCTTTGGAATTAAATAATAGTACAACAAAATAGCAAATATAATAGAATAACAAAAATAAAATAGCAAGAAAAATAGTGAGTGTAATAAAATAAATTAAAATAGCAAATATAAAGTATAAAGACATATAAATACAGTTCTGCTAAAAGGACATTGCACTTGTCAAAATGGACTGATTCTTATATAGTGCTTTTCTACTCAAAGCACTGTTTACAACATGCCTCATTCACCCATTCACACCCACTCATACAAGCACTTCCTTCTATACTTAAGTGCAATCTAAGCCTTCACACACATTCACACTCTGATGGACGCATTGGAGAGCAACTTGGGGTTAGTATCTTGCCTTAGGATACTTGGCATGCAGACTGGGAAGCCAGGGATTGAACCACCAACCTTAGTGTTCAATGTTCTGATGGCCCAGGAAAAAAAAGCTGTTTCTCAGCCTGGCTGTCCTGCTTTTGAAGCACCTGTACCTCCTACAAGAGGGCAAGAGTGCTGGTGATAATGTCCTCCAGAGAGGGTAAGGAACAGTCCACGATCCTTTTTTCTGTCTTAATGATCTTCTGCAGGTTCTTCTTGTCTACCACTGAGCAATTAGCATACCAAGTTGAAATACAGTTGGTAAGGAGACTATGGTGATGTGTTAAAAAGCTACTAACAGTTTCTTCTCCAGATGGATCCCAAGGAAGAGGACTCTATGTTGGGCTTATAACCACTGCATTGGTGTTAGTGGTGCATGTTAGTGTCCATGAACCTAGACTCACGTCAGTTTTCCTACTGGCCAAACCGATAAGAAACTAGGTTATGTGGGAGACAGAGTCTAGGTTCTGTGGGAGACAGACCTTTATGTGTTGTAGGATAAGACTCTCAAATCATTTCATGACTGCATACCTTAAGGCAATGGGTCTGTAGTTATAGAGACTTTTTGGGGCAGATGACTTTGGCACAGGACTGATGGTTTTTGTCTTTGGACCAAGCTGGTCAGCGCAGGGACAAAGTACTTTACCAAGTACGCCATCCAGGCCAGCAGCTTTCCTGATGTTCACAGTTTTTAGCACCTGACTCACCTGGTGTTCCTGGAGGATGAGAGAGCAGTGGCTGGTGGACACTAAAGCAGCTCAGCTGTGTCAGGGCACTTTGCCTCAAAGGGAGAGGAGGAGGTATTAAATTCTTCTGCCAGCGTGGAGTCAGTGGGGTGTGGAGCCTTGTTTGTAGTAGTAGTTGGAAATGCTATGTAGTCTCTGCCACACCAGCTTCAGTTTGTTGTTGGTGGGGGGTTCTTCCACCTTCCTTTTGGGAGCCTCTTTTGCAGCCTTGACTCCTCTCCACAGCTCCGTCCTTGCCACACTGTACTGAGTTTTCTCCCCTGACTTGAAGGCTTAGTTTTGTTTCTTCAGAAGAGTCTGGTGATCCAAGGTGATCCAAGATTTTTGGTTTGAAGAGACCAAAAAACATTTGTCCACTGTCATGTTGTCAGTGTAGCTCTTTATGTAGAACTCCTGAAGGTCAAAGTGATCAAAAGTACTCCACTCAGTGCTCTCAAAGCAGTCTTGCAGCTGGAAGAGTGCTCCTTCAGGCCAGGTTATGGCAGTTTTGGATGTCTTCCTGCTAGTAAAAGGAGCAGTGATAGGTGATCTGACAGTCCCTGGTGAGGGACGGGTACACTCCTGTAGGCTTGCTTTATATTTGAATACATGTGATCCAAAATATTCTTCTCTCTGGCGGAGGACTGTAGATATTGTAAAAAGTGATTCATTACAGAGTTAAGACAAGTCTGTTTGAAGTCCTCGGCGAAAATAAAAGCTCTCTCAGTATAGGCCTGCAGCTGATTCTTTATTATGGTTTACAGCTGGAAGAGTGCCATGCTAAAATTAGCATCAGGTGGTATATATTGCAGTGATGATCACTACTCTGAGCTGTCCAAATCAACATAGATACAGAGACCGCTCCTCTGGTATTATCTCTGTCAAGACGGTGCATGATGTGGCCAGCAAGCTGAGCAGGCAAGTCCAGTATTAGTGAGTTTTTGCCAAGATTCTGTGATGAATATTACACGTGCTTGCTTGCTTTCAGTAGCTCTAGTCCATGTTTTCTTTGCACGTGTGTGTGTGTGTGTCCTGTCCAGCAGTTGTAGCAAGGAGAATCAGGGTCTGAATGTTTTCTTGTGCCAAACATATTTGTTTTCCCAAGAGGGGCACCGTAGACTCTTTGTAGATTCCTCTTGTTAATATTTTTGTTTTATTTATTTATTTATTCTATTATTCATATTATTGTCTTGTGGATGTAATGGTGCAGCAGACAGGGGGTAAAGGCCAGATTGGTGAAAGATAAGACAGGGGATCAGAGAAAGGGAAGAAAACAAAAGAGAAAAGAATGGGGGTGGGGGAAAAGTTGAGGGAGAAGTAAATGGATACGCTGGTGCTCACACTGAAAATGCTATGTCCAGATGAAAAGAATCAACTTTCTGGAATGTGATGTAGGTTATTTTGGCTGAAGGCCCCTTAAGATCCCATGTGGGTCTTGCTATAATAGGAACAGCGTGGCAGACATTACCCTGGAATTAAATCTTAAAACTCAGATGGTGTCAGGAATTTGCAGCTGTTACAGAAGCTTACAGGCAGCATGGTGTATTTTATTTTACTTTGCAGAAGCGGGGGGGTTATAATTAACCTCCTTGGTGTGGGAAATTCTATTACAAGCTCCTATTCTGCCATGCAAAGTCTGATGTGGGGAGATGTCACAGGCTGTCAAGCAGAAAGTCAGGGCTGTCTGCATTTTAAACCAAACTTCCAATTTTCTTCTCCTATCTTTCTTCATTCTCACTGAAGCTGGAAATTGAGTATGGCACACTTATGTGGAGAGGGAGGGAGGGGAATAAAAGGTAAGCCATATTTCAGGACTTTAACAAGCTATTTATTTAGTCTGTATTATCTGTATGTTAGTGTGGACAGAGCAGTAAATGTTCTGTTTACTTGTTGTGGAATAACTGGTCATTCATACTTCATTTGAATTATTATTCAAAGCTGGATGTGTAACTCATTGAATGTGGTTAATTCAAAGTAAAATACTTAAGTATTAATTAGTATTAATGTTTATGTATTTCATGCATTCCGTGTATTTTTAACATTTTGAATTTTGAATCTCTCATTTTTTACAGCTGTTTTTCTCTTTCAAAATGCATTTTGAGTTCTTGTGTTTCGATGTCATTCTTGTATTATTGTGTTTAATGTTTAATTTGATTCATTAGTCTTGAGTTTATATTGCCTAGGTTGTCCTGTTTAGCTGTGTCCATCTCTATGTGTTTCTATTTATGTGTGTGTCCTTGTGTCTCCTTTCCCTTTTCTGTTTCCATGTTCTCCTCATGTTTGTCCTATGTTTCCTCAGCAAATCATATCTCTCCTCTTGATCTATGTTCCTACTTGAGTAATTGTAATGTGGTCCACATGCTCTTCATTCAAATACTTTTCATTTTCATAATTTGCTGGAGAAAAAAAATGAATTTAAAGTACCTCCCTCTCACTAAAGGTTAAAGAATTATACAAATGTTTTTTAAAAGGTGTGCTTTGGACTGGTTTCTATCTTACTTGTATGAACGATCCTTTTCTGTGGCTACTTCTAAGTATAGGTCCTCTTCTAATATTCTTGCCTATGGTGTCCCACAAGTTTCCATTTTGGGGCCTTTATTGTTTCTGTCACATATACTCCCTCTTCAGCACTTTTTGAGCACTTTTAAGGACATTTCGTATCACTGCTATGCAGATGATATTGAGTTGTATATCTCCTTTATGCACCTATGCAAAACCTATAGCTTGGAAACATCTTGGGGTTTAGATGCCATCAGAGGTTGGATGGTTGACAACTTTCTTCAGCTTAATGAGGAGAAAACAGAAGTCCTTGTTTGTGGTCCTGAAAAATTTGTACCTAGGGTTATGGAAAATTTAGATCCTCTTGCTACATTGCCAGACCTTCTATCAGGAACCTTGGTGAGACTTTTGACTAAGCTCTGACTTTGGATGCTCATGCTAAATCTCTGGTCTGCTCCTGTTTTTATCACTTGAGAAATATTGCTAAGCTGAGTCCCATTGTGTCACGCTCAGAACTGGATATTGTCACACATCCATTTGTTTCATCTCGTTTTGGATTATTGTAATTCTTTGTTCACTTGTTTATGTAAAGGCTCCTTAGAACGTCTCTAGGTTGTTCAGAATGCTGCTGCAAAGCTTCTGACCAAGTCTTCCAAGTACTTGCATGTCACACCCTGCTGATCAAGCTGCACTGGCTCCCCATTAAATTCATAGTCCACTTTAAGATTCTGATTTTCACATTTCGAGCTCTGCATGGACAAGCACCAACATACATCAGAGATCTTTTACATCCACTTGCTGGTTGTCCATCATACAAGGCTGAAAACAAAAGGTGACAGACCTTTTGTAATAGTGTCCCCCAGACTGTGGAACTCTCTCCCTTTGAGCTTGAGATCTGTGGACTCAGGGGTCTCTTTTAAAAACTAGCTAACTAAAAACTAATCTCTTTCTTGGCTTTCTCACCCGACGGCACGTAGATGGACACGTTTACGTCTTTTTTGCGATAGATTCTGAACTGAAGGTTTTGTCTGTCTCCAACCAAAATTCACTGAACCAGCAGCAAAAGAAGCAGCAAACTACACTTCACATTTGATAAATGTTGTCATGAATTTCCTCTTACTTTTGCTGTTTTTTCTTTCTCCACGATAAAAATCACACTTCATGCACAGCTCTCTCTCTCTCTCTCTCTCTCTCTCTGTGTTTACTTCAGGAACAGTTTCCCATCTCAAATATCTGTTTTCGGCATTATTTATTCGCTTATTACCCCCCAGTCTGCCGTTGTTTGCAGCGCTGTCAGCTGCAAACTTTTTAAAATTATGCAAAATTGCAGAATATTTTTAAGGTTATCTGCTATAAAAACTCTAGGCCAGGTAAATCTTCGTGTTTTTCTGTGTTTTATTCTCAGTTACTTTGACACAAAGGCATCTGCTGTGATGCTCACAATTCTGATGAAGTCTCACTGTCATGACCCTGTACCTTCTCGGCTGACTCTGTATGGCTACAAGTGTTTTTGTTGTGCTGCGTCTCTCTCTCCCCTCCTGCACACTGCGCTCTACCGGGGCGGAGTCATGACGGCTCCAGCCCCTGGCTCGGACACCTGCAAACAATCGTCTCATCTCATTCACTTCTTAAGGCGGCTGCTGAGAGTGCTTCTTCGCTGGATTATTGTGTAACACTTGTCAGTGTCATTGCAAATCTGAGCTTTTTCCCGAGTTTCTTTCGTGCCGCAACTTACCTGTTCTTCCTTCCTGTGCCAGATTTCTCGCCAGCCTGAGGACCGCCGTTTGGTGAGCTGAAAGCCGGAGTCCGAGCTACCTGAGCTTCAGTGAAGGATTGTGTACATAGCCCATCCCCTTCCCGTGCCTGTGTTCCCCGGAGACCCTCTTCCTGTGCCCCCTCACCTGTATATATCCGCACCTGGTGTCTGTGTGTAAATAAATTGTGAACTTAAGTGACGGTCTGCCTTCGAGTCTCTCCTGAGCCTGACAGATTAATCCAGCCATCGCTATGGACTCGGCAGACCCAGCCTCGGCAGC
Source organism: Haplochromis burtoni (assembly GCF_018398535.1). Classification (NCBI taxonomy): domain Eukaryota; kingdom Metazoa; phylum Chordata; class Actinopteri; order Cichliformes; family Cichlidae; genus Haplochromis; species Haplochromis burtoni. The sequence goes on from NW_024583351.1 coordinate 10,179, forward strand.
AACAGCCCCCATGTCTCTGGAGGAGCTTCTGCACCGACACGAACAAATGCTAGTAAGGCTCAGCGGAGAAGTGGCAACTCTAACTCAGGCTTTTGCTCAACGGATTCCACTGGCCGACTACCCGCTTCCTGCGGCTCCTCCCCAGGTAACACACGCTCCTGCCGTCACTACAGCAACCACAGCTACTCCGGCCGCTGGCGCGGTAGCTTCAGTAGCCTCCGCGGTTTCGCTGGATAAGCTTTTACCTTCACCTGAAGCTTTTTCTGGGGAGATGGGAAAATGTGTGGGATTTTTGTTGCAGTGTTCCATGCAGTTTCAATTACTACCTCGTGTTTGTTACTGACGGGGTTAAGATCGCTTACGTCACCCAGCTACTACGTGATCGAGCCCTGGCCTGGGCCCAGGCCCAGCTGCAGGCTTGCCCTGGAATGTCTTACGATGACTTCCTGTCTCGCTTCAAGTCGGTGTTTGATAAAGGCTCTAGTACGGAGGCTGCCGGCTATCGTTTGATTAATCTGAAGCAAGGTAGGCGAAGCACGGCTGACTTTTCTGTTGATTTCTGGACCCTAGCTGCACAGACCAAGTGGGGACCTGAGGCCCTGAAGACCACTCTGCAAAATAATATCCGCGAAGAGCTCAAGGATGAGATAATGATGCGGGAGCTTCCTGCTTCTCTAAATGTTTTAATGTCCCTCTGTATTCATGTGGATGATCGCCTGCGGGCGCGCCAGAGCTCACGAAGACAGCAGTTTCGCGAGCCCCTGGCTTCTCGGGAGCCCCAACCCGACGCACGGGAGGCTAGAGCTTTTGGAACTGAGGAGGAGGTACCCATGCAGCTGGGACGTTCTCGACTCACTCCTGCGGAGCGACAACGCCGGTTTTCCGCGGGTGAGTGTTTGTATTGCGGTCGCAAGGGGCATTTCATCTCTGCCTGCCCGGCGCTGGCAAAAGGAGGCGCCCGCCAGTAATTGAGAGGGTACTGGTGGGCGACCTGTCCAGCAACAAGCCTCTTCCCCGTCTCTTGCTGCCTGCAAAACTCACCCTCCGGTCGTTGTCTGTGAGGAGAAAGTTGTTAGAAGGCAAAGAAACAACTCAGATATCTATTTTTTACATGCGCATGGGCGGTCACTGCTCAACAGATGTGACACAGAAAAACCGCCCAGGGCATTCAGAACATCCTTTATTTATACTTCAAGCAAGTTTCCACAGCAGTAGGAGTGGCATGTATGGAACTGATGATTTTTCCTTAAAAGGAGAAAACCTTTCGCTTATCTGCTGAAAAAGGAGGTAACTTTGTATGTATAAAAATTCAGACATTCCCGTAAAAGGAGAGAAAGAGAGGGAGAGCGCCAGCTTGTCTGTTTAAAACAGGAGGTAGTATCGTATGTCACCGCATTCCTCTACACATATGGCTTCAATCTCTCTTCCTGTGTTGGTTCCAATTCACGAGCTCTTCTTCCTTTAAATGAAGCTACAACTAAGCATAATCACAAAATTAAAAATCTTTCATCATTGTCCCATTCCCTCTCTGTGTTAATTGACTCTGGTGCAGAACAGAATTTCATTGATGCATCGCTAGTCTCCAAGTTCAACATTGGCACACGGCTACTGCCTCATCCTCTCCGCCTGTTCGCCCTGTCCGGTCACCGGTTGCCTGACATAACGCACATCACCCTACCTGTCACACTCACTCTCTCCGGTAACCACGTTGAGAACATTTGCTTCTGTGTGTTTAAGGAACCAGTGACCCCGCTCGTACTAGGTTATCCATGGCTTTCACAACACAACCCACACATCGACTGGAAGAAAGAGCAAGTTATGGGGTGGAGTATGGGCTGCCACATGACTTCCCTTCAGGCCGCCGCGCCTTCTGTCCCTTCTTCCCTCTCCGGGAAGCCTTCTAAAGCGCCAGAGCTATCTTCAGTTCCTTCCGTCTATCATTACCTCACAGCAGTTTTTAGTAAGGATGAGGCGAGCTCGCTTTCACCACACCGGCCCTATGACTGTGCCATCTATCTTCTCCCTGGGGCGCCTCTGCCCTCTGGCCGCCTCTACAGCCTTACACAGCCCGAAAGGGAAACCATGGAAAGATACATCAATGACTCTCTGGCTGCCGGGATAATTCGCCCGTCATCTTCCCCGGTGGGGGCAGGTTTCTTCTTTGTTGACAAGAAAGACAAGACGCTCCAGCCGTGTATTGATTACCGCGGCCTCAACAAGATCACTGTAAAGAACAAGTACCCTCTTCCCCTCCTGAATTCAGCTTTCGAGCTACTCCAGGGGGCCACGGTGTTCAGCAAACTAGACCTGCGAAACGCTTACCACCTGGTGAGAATCCGGGAAGGAGATGAGTGGAAGACCGCTTTCAACACGCATATTGGACACTATGAGTATCTCGTCATGCCCTTTGGCTTAACCAATGCGCCCGCGGTCTTCCAGGCCCTTGTTAACGATGTTCTGAGGGATTTTATTAATCGATGTGCTTTTGTGTACCTTGATGATATTCTCATTTTCTCTAAGTCCCAGGCGGAGCACGAGAGTCACGTGAGGCAGGTCCTGCAGCGCCTCCTGGAGAACCGGTTGTTCGTGAAAGCGGAGAAATGTGAATTTCACGTTGACACGGTGGCCTTCCTTGGCTATATCATCTCTCAGGGGGGATCTCAAACCTGACCCCGAGAAGGTCCGGGCCGTGGTGGACTGGCCTCAACCGCCGAACCGCCAGCAACTCCGACGGTTCCTAGGATTCGCCAACTTCCACCGACGCTTCATAAAGGACTACAGTAAGATCGCCTCACCTCTCACCGCACTTACCTCCCCCAAAGTTCCTTTTCAGTGGGACCTCTTTACTCAGGAGGCCTTTTCCCTACTAAAGGAGAAGTTCACTACGGCCCCCATCCTCCGTCAGCCCAACCTCAGGCAACCATTCGTGGTGGAGGTGGATGCTTCGGACTCTGGAGTGGGAGCAGTTCTGTCACAGCGATTCGAAGGTACGCTCCATCCCTGTGCGTTCTTTTCTCGTCGTCTCTCACCCGCAGAACAGAACTACGGCATCGGTGATCGGGAGCTGCTAGCGGTCAAACTGGCCCTGGAGGAGTGGAGGCACTGGCTTGAGGGCGCGGAACACCCGTTCATCGTGTGGATCGACCATAAGAACCTTGAGTACATCCGGTCCGCCAAACGCCTAAATTCACGACAAGCCAGGTGGGCCCTCTTCTTCACAAGATTCAATTTCTCCATCACTTACAGACCAGGGTCGCGCAACGTGAAGCCCGATGCACTCTCCCGTCAGTTTTCCAGTACGGAGGGGGACTCCGATCCTGAAACGTTTCTTCCAGCTACTTGTGTTATTGGAGCTGTCACATGGGAGATCGAAGCTCTCATGCGTGAGGCCCAGGATACTGACCCCGACCCAGGCACGGGCCCCCCTGGTCGGTTGTTTGTCCCTGCTGCTGTCCGACCCCAGGTGCTCCACTGGGGCCACACTGCTCGGTTCACCTGTCATCCAGGAGCCGGCCGCACCATCACCTTCCTCCAGCGGTTTTTCTGGTGGCCCTCCTTGAACAAGAATGCCAGGGAGTACGTTATGGCATGCACCACATGTGCCCAGAACAAAAGTCCCAACCAACCACCCGCCGGGCTTCTTCAACCGCTCCCCACGCCAGGACGGCCCTGGTCCCATATAGCTGGTCCCTGGTTCTGCACGCAGATCAGCACCAAGGTCAGTCTCTCTTCGGGCTTCCACCCTCAGAGCAATGGACAGACTGAGCGTACCAACCAAGAGCTCGAAGCAGCACTCCGCTGTGTCGTCTCTCACAACCAGACCACTTGGAGCGAGCAACTCCCCTGGATTGAGTATGCCCACAACTGCCTGACCTCATCAGCCACTGGACTGTCGCCGTTCAAAGCCTCACTGGGCTACCAACCACCCCTGTTCCCGGCCGTGGAAGGTGAGCATACCGTCCCATCAGTGCAACATCATTTCCGCAGGTGCCGCCGGGTCTGGCAGTCCACCCAAGCCGCTCTGCTGCGGACAGCAGAGCGCAATAAGGCGCTCGCCGACCGCCGCCGGATCCCTGCACCTGCCTATACGGTTGGGCAACTGGTATGGCTCTCCTCACGCTTCGTTCCCATTCGTGCTGAGTCGAAGAAACTTTCCCCGGCGTTCATCGGTCCGTTCGAGATCGAGGCCCTGGTCAATCCGGTGTCTGTCGGTCTGAAGCTGCCTCGCAACATGCGTATCCATAATGTTTTCCATGTCTCCCAGGTCAA
>NW_024583351.1:15189-16761 GCF_018398535.1 Haplochromis burtoni
GTTCCCCGGAGACCCTCTTCCTGTGCCCCCTCACCTGTATATATCCGCACCTGGTGTCTGTGTGTAAATAAATTGTGAACTTAAGTGACGGTCTGTCTCCGAGTCTGTCCTGAGCCTGACACTCACAAGTGTCAGTACTGATAAATGAATTATAATATTTCAGGCTAAATTGAATCGAATCGAATGGATTATAGAAGTCAGTGATGATACCCAGCCCTAGTGAGTAGCCTAGCCTGACAGAAGTGGATGTAGCTGTGGGTAATGATAAAAGACGAAAAGAACTATTGATAACATTTTTGTCAAGTTAAGGCCTGATCCGTCTGAAATTCATAGTCAGTGCTCTGACACGGAGCCATCAATCTTTGAACACTGAAAAAGCACATTGTATCCAGAAAACACATTATATGTCGTGATAAATGCACTGCTCAAGTGTCCCCTCTCCCCACTGCCTTTCAGCAGCAAGCAGCAGCAAACACATCGTCAGAGGAGGCCGATGTGATGATTAAGTTTAACATTGTCTACAATATTGCCAAAGAGTGCCAAAGCACTTTAAGCACGAGCACAAGATTGTTAGTTAATAATTTACAAATGAATATTGTCTGTATGGAAAGCAATTTCCCCCCCAAAAAAGTACAAATGTAAAACTGCGGTGTTAAGCGACGCGGTTGAAAGATTTTGGTGTAGTGTCCTGATGACACCCATTTTGTGCTTCAGTTGATGATGAGACTGACTGACTGATCTTTATGCATTAGTTTACTTTATCAACTTTTAAACATTCCCCATTACTGATGTAAAGGTAGGGTGAGACAAACAAATTTTACCAGTGATGTGCTAAAATCTAAAGAGGAGCGGATCCGGCAGAGATTTACAACGCTTCTATGAGAATACTCAAAAGGTGTTTGAATTCACTCAGAAGACTCATCTTGCACAGCATGAAAAGTCTAATACCAGGCAACAAAGTAAATTGACTTACTTGTTGTGCGTCGGAAACCACAGCGAAATACAGACAATATCCTCAGTGGCCAGAAAAGAGAAGGATGCGACACCGAGGATGGCAACAAGTGGGTAAAAAATGGTCTGACAGACAACTCATTCAAGCAGAGAAAAAGATCCTTGCAAGAGCATTGAACTTTGCTGTGACGCAGAGAAGAATCCCACTAGTGGAACCGATCATAGCCACAGAAACAGGAATTTGAAACAACAACACTGAAGCAGAGAAACTGCAACTGCAACTGCAACTGCGGAAGCCCCAGCATCCAACATCAGAATGGAATACAGGAAGGCACTGATATCACTTAGTAATGACAGCAACATTATTATCCTTCTGGCAGACAAGGGTAGGTGCACGGTTTTGGTAAATCAGAAAAACTATCGTCTTTCTCAATCATTCAGGTAAAGTATGAATGTAAATCCCAAAAGGTTGATTCTGTTCATCTGGACGTAGCATTTTCAATGGGATAAACGTTTCGTCAATCATTCAGTCTCAGCTGACTGTGTCAGGTTTCAGTTAACGAACTCAGGCGCAGACCGGGACTCCTTACAGGATTTACAGATTTTATTTACACAACGACA
>NW_024583351.1:47436-55903 GCF_018398535.1 Haplochromis burtoni
GCCATCCGGGAGGGGCTCAGAGTAGAGCCGCTGCTCCTCCACATCGAAAGGAGGTGGTTCAGGCATCTGACAAGGATGCCTCCTGGGCGCCTCCTGGGGTTGGTGGAGGCCCCGGGGCAGACCCAGGATACGCTGGAGAGATTATATCTCTCGGCGGGCCTGGGAATGCCTTGGTGTTCCCACGGATAAGCTGGGGGAGGTGGCTGGGGAGAGGGAGGTCTGGGCTTCTCTGCTTAGGCTGCTGCCCCTGCGACCGGGCCCCAAATAAAGCAGATGAAGATGGATGGATGGATGGTTAGCTAGAAATCCACCGGATTTGTTACTGCGTTCAAAATTCTGCAAGCGAAGTCTTTGTACTAGGAATTGAGGTTTTTTTTTTATTAATAATTTCATTTAATTCTAGTCTTGTTTTGTGTATTTTGTTCAGTATTTCCTGATCTTGGTGTGACATGTAGGCTTCTTCTAATGATTTAATGGTGTTTATCTAGCTCCTGAATATTTTTGTTTTCTTCTTTCTTTTTATGTGATGAGAAAGAATTTTTTTTTTTACTTCTCATCACAGCTTTCCCTGCTTCCCAGAGAGCAAATGCTGAGTTTCCAGGAGTGCCATTATAGTCTAAATGTAGAGACTACTCCTTTATAAAAGACTTTATAAAATATTTTACAAAGTCTGAGCCTATGCATTTCTTCATTTAGTCCCATGCTGAGGTCGCCCCCAAGAACAAGTGTGCAATCTAGGTGTTCAGAGAGTGCACTAAAGAATCTGTGGAAGAATGAGGGGTCATCAACATTTGTACCATATATACTTACAATACATAGCTTTTTGTTAAGTGTAGATAGTTTAATAATTAGGAATCTACCCTCTGGAACTATAACTGTATTGAGTACTGTAAAATGAACATTTTAGGTATTAAAATTACTAATCTCTTTTGTCTAGAATTATAACAGGCTGCGAACACATTAGGAAAGTCAGGTGTTTTAAGTTCATTTAAACCTGTGACAGCCCTGTGAGTCTCTTGTAATAAAACGTCTGCTTGTAGTTTTCTTGAGCTGGTTAAATATCTTTAACCTCTTTTCTCTGGTGCCTGTTCCATTTACATTGCATGTGACAAACCTTAGTGTGCCCATATTTGTTTGTGTGTATGGCTAAAGATGCCATACGGGTTTAGACAGGTGAAGAGAATGGAAACACATTACCTGTTTGTAAATAGAAAGAATTAAAATGTTTGGCGAGAGGCTCCATGAGTCTATGTGTGTGTATATTAACTTATATGAGCAAGCGTGGCTTGCTTGTGTGTCCTATAAGTCTGTGTGCACTTGTGAGGCTGTTGTAAATGTGCTGCCGTTGACCGCATGTGTTTGCATGATTGTAGTGTGCGAATATGTAGAAATAGAGGGTGTTGTTTGTAGGTGAGAGGGGAAGTAGGTGATCGACACAGTGAAAGAAAAGAGAAAGAAACCACGAGAATGGTGAGTGACAACAAAAAAAGAAAAGAAAAAACCCCAGAAACATTCCAATTATATGTTATATCTGCTATGACATCATACTGATATTGCTAGGCTAAACACATGTTAAAGGAGAGATTGTGAGTGGATAAGAAAAGAGTGTAGCGGATTGTTATCCGGAGCGCAGTCAATATAACCACGGAGTGGTGCTGGGGTCGCGGTAGAGCTGTCCATCCACGTAGAGCCGGTCCGCGATGACAGCGCGGGAGCCTCTCTGGATGAAACTACGTCGGACTGGGAACAGGACCTAGCGTCGTTCCAGGATCTCTTTGGGGAACTGGTCGTTCACGCTGAAGTCCTTTCCTTTCAGCTCCCTGCTGCAACTCTTCACCTGTTCCTTCTGTTTGAAGTGGACGAATATGGTCACAATTGGAGGCGGTCTGCCGGTCACCAACCTCAAGGCCCTTTTACGATGCACTCTTTCAAAGGCGATGTTTTTCACATTGTCCTCCAGCAGCTTCAGGTGGGTTTTAATGAAGCTTTTCACCTTTGTTTCCGATTCCTCTCCAGCAGATTCTGGAATACCAGAAAACACAAGGTTATCGCTCATGCTACAAGCTTGTAGATCGATAACAGTCTCTTTTATTTTTTTATTTTCTATGTTTAGCTGGGTCACATTTTCGGTGAGAGTTTTGACTGACTCCCATAGTGTGGTGTTTTCAGCAGCAAGTGTTTTCACCTACTGCTGGCTGAATTCCAGGGATTCTCTCAGAGATTTAAATTCCCGATGTAAAATCTCCACCGGGAATTTAAAACCTCCCATCGAACCTGGACAATCGCTTGTCAATTGACTCCAGGATGTCTGCAATGTCTTTGCCAGCAGGCGATGTTGTGCCGGCCGACATCTTTTCGATGATGGCGTCTCAATTTTGGCCAGGGAAGCTGCACTCTGGGCCTTCTTCATCACTAGGTCGATGAAATCTTGGAGAGCGTCTAAACTCTCCCTGTTGTTCTCCAGGGTGTTAGAGATGATAAGACAGATGTTGTTAGTTATATGACAAATGATTAATATTGATTAGTATATTTGGTATACTTGAAGCTTAAAGAAACTTTGTGAAATTCTATGCTACCATTTGCTTTTTTTTCTCACCAAATCTCCGGCGTCTGATGTCACCTACAACATGGGTCACTTACCTTTTCCCGTCACTTCCATCACTTAAATGTAAATTTTAACTTTACTATATTTACAGCCTGTTCAATTACATTTTAACATTAGTCCACATTTCCTTACTTAGCAATAGATGCATTCAAAGTTCATTGAAATTATTTACTCCCTTATTCTGTCTGTTTTATTGTGAAGCTATCCAAGCAGAGATTTCCTGCAGCAGGTTTAGAATGCAGATTTGCCAGTTTATCTCATAGGCTTTGTCTTCAGCCTTGTTGTGAACCACTGAGGATTGAGGAGGATTGAGAATGATGGGTTGTCTAATGCTTTGATTCATCCTGTCACAAATTGTTAAAAACTTACAATAAGCAGTTGGCTCAGGATGGTCTTTGTTCATGGCTGGTCTGCTCAGAAACTACCAAGATGCACCTCCTGGCCAAGGTCCCTGTAACACACTCCTCATTCTGTGTGTAAAAATCCAAATTTAACATAATGAAATGTAGGAAATAATCAATGAGAACACTGCAGGCTGACACCAGATATACTTTGCGCATGGGAGAAGTCTAATGTGGTTTATTCTCATATCCACTCTCATAACTGCATAAACAGAGGCAGGACAGCTATGCAGTTGCTCCCCATCCAAGATGCTTTCCTTTACCAACTGCTATAACATACACATGCAAAGCTTTATTTATATTTTTAAAGCTTTTTCAGTCATGCGTTCTGTCCATTGCATTGTTTTTCTTAGTTTTTTCGAGTCTTTTTATTATTTTATTCTCCTCTCTCTATTTCATTTTAAAGGGTTTTTTTAGATCAGGGTTTTAAATCACAAGGTATGTAATAGGATCTAGTTTGCAAGTAACTTCCATAACAATCCCTGCCCACAGAAGCAGGAAATGCAGTGTCAGCATCTCACCTTAACCTTTTCCATGAAGGTTGTTTTTTTTTATATAACTGGTATGATAAAAGCTTGAGTATAAATGCTAAACTGTCATACAGGTTTTGGTTTCTTATGGTGATGCAGTCAAACCAAATGTTGCGGATATACTGACAAAAAATCAGGAATTACCCAGACCCTATTTTAGAGCTACTGTATAGAGCACTTCACTCACAGAATTGTTCTTCTTTTGGTTCCTAGGGTTTTTTTAAAGTAGTTTAAAAAGTAAATATGGACAGTGTTTCAGGGTATACAATACTCACATTTCCCTTTGTCTGACCGAATATAGTTAACTGACTGCAAATAGATTGATATAATTAATGCATCTCTGTGGTTTACACATTTTCAGGCATCTCATCATTTAACTGCTTTCCTAACTAATTTCCAGCTGTTTTCTAGTTCATCTTTAACCTCTGGTTTTAAATATGGTTTTTGCCTGTAAGGCTGGGATAGTGATGTTTATTTCCCAAGGAATTTCTAAAAGATAACTCTTATGTAGTTAAAATAAGAATACTTTGTGAGAGTATATAAACTCTTGACACCGAGATAGTCAACTCCAGACAGATTTGGTATTTAACGCTACATCAGAGTTAAGATACCAACTCTCCAAAAGAGTTCAATTAACACCCATATAGACACTTTAATAGTGTTGAAATCAAATCTGACAGTGTTAATTTGGGCATGCTGGATTTGCTATGTACCTATTTAGTGAAGAGCTTTGAAATTTCACTATGTACAGATAGAGATACCGATTTACTAATTGCATGCCCTTTCAAAGATGCATACTGAGTTTGCAGTCAGTGAAGACTGGAAAGTGTTACTGCATTGTGTCTAGGGATATGCTGCTATAATGGCATGAAATATGGAGATGCTTGTATTTCCAATTTGACCTTTTAAGAACCATGCTGGAATCACTCCTGTGGAGGACAGGAAGAAACACAGGTGGTCTACTTCTGCTATTACCAACGCTAGTACTCCTTAAACCTGAAGATAAATGCTCAATGTTTAAGGCACTGAAGACAGAAAAAAATGTGAAGACATTGAAAAGGACATGCCATTCAAATTATTGAACAGTTATGACAACTAACTTCTGAAACAAACAGCACAGAAATTTGAGCAGCATTCAATTATTTAGCCTAAAATGCCCAGAAATTTCTCTTCTTAGATGACAAATCAATCCTCTAAAACTGTGAATGCCTATAAGATGCCACCTGTAATGACCCTGGTTTTCCTGAGACAGGAGGGGCTGGTAATGGCCTTTAGGGATGGCAGAGGGCAGCCAATGACTTTTTTTGAAAGAAAGTCGGCCTCCAGAACTGTTTAATTATGGACTCATGTGCTGTCAACCTCCGGGTCGGCTCCCTGACATGTTGTTTTTTGGCTTTTCGGTCTGCTCCACAAACACATGGATGTCATGGCGCTCCCCACAATGGCATCCTGCTGCTTCTAGCCGGGTTCAGAGGGACTTCCTCAACATTCGTGTCTATTCCAGGCTCCAGTCTGCATGCAGGCTCTGTGGCATATCCATCAGAGTATGAATGTGTGTGAATAGAATAGCACAGAAAAAAGTGCTTGTATGAATGGGTGAATGAGGCAAGTTGTGTAAAGCGCTTTGACTGCTCAGACATAGTTGCTTTCATAAAGCCTGAAAAGAGGAGTAGTTTTCTCACACACCAGATAACTCTTACCCTTTCAGCATATTGTTATTAATATGATAGAAGAAAATGGAGTTGATATGACAAAGGACAGAAAGAGGTATTTCAGGTAAACTGATAATCACTGGATTTTTGATTATATTGTAGTTTTGAAAGGAAGGAGAAAGCCAGGTGAATATATTTGCATAACAAATAGACTCTCATAAGCAACTACTGTTACTTTCATGTTTGAAATGAGTAATAAAAGCAAACACTATATTGTAATATCCCATGGCTGTGAAGAGGAGGGTGATGCGAATAGAACTGGGTGGTCTTCACTAAACTCCGACATGCTTCTATTTCTGTGTGAAGTCCTTTGATAAACATTTTATAGTCTTCCAAAAGACAGCACATGCCCACCTCACAGTGCCTCAGTAAAGCAATGTGTTTGTAATTAAGTAGTTAGAAATCAAAGCAATATGTGGTATGATTAATATTTAATAACATGGAGTTTTTATGACTGAGTTAGTTGAATACCTTATCTTTATTATGCAGATGCTTCATAAATATGAAATATTACTCATTACAGATAGCAGCTCTTGAAAACCTTACTGAAGCATTTAGAAATATAATTAAGCTCAGCAAAAATAAACCAAGTACTTTTCTCCATTTTTTTTCTTTGAAAGCTTTATCTACAATGAACCTACAATAACAAAATAATGAATAGCTCTGTGGGATTAAAATACAGCTTTCTCCAGACCCAAGCTACAAAACACAAACTTATTTTAATGTTTTATTGCTTTGCTTACTTCAGGGAAAATAGTATTCTATCCTTAAGATCAATGTAAGCTCTCAGAGAGGATTGATGAATCATGGGATTACATCTGAGTTCAAATGTTGACTATTTCAATATAAACTGTAATCTTGTCATTGTTTCCTGCTCTGTGCAAGCAACCAAGCAAGCACAATGGATTTGTCAAGTCCAGAAATGATTGTCCAAAGGTGGATTATACAAAGCCACGAACAGTACTAATCCATAGAACACGGAAGGATCGTATATATGCCTGCACACATTTAAAAAGACTTTGACTGCAGAAATAAAAAAGGACAAGTGAAATCAAGCTCATTAATAATAAAACATTATTATTATTATTAATAGTAGTAGTAGTAGTAATTTGGTCATTCAGCCAATAACAATACATACTGAATATATCTGTGTTCTCTACATTTGTAGACCAGAATGCAGATCATGAAAAGTATCTCTTAAAATGTGATGTAATTCACAGTGATGGTTGCCTGTCAGGCAGTAAGGGAAATTTCGGTTTTTTTAAGAGAGATGGTTCTTTTTGCTCCCAAGTTGTTCTTGAGGATTTTTGTTTCTTAATTCATTTATTACAAAAAAAATCAAAACTATGTGAAAAATGAATTACTTACGTTAAAAATATACATTATATCAAATGTTTATTATTTACATGGCTTATTATACTTCACGTGTAACATAAAATTTTAGTACAAAAAAGAACATAAACATCCAATCTTTAGTTGTATGCATATTATTTAAAAACTTGCAACTATTTACAGTACAACAACATTGACAATCACACAACAACATAAGTGTCACGGCCTGCGCTGGCAGACCGTGGAGAGGTGGGGAAACAGGACCCAAACGCCGGACTCTTCAGTGCAAACAGAGTTTATTTACAAGGTGGTGGAGTAAAGCAACAATAAATCCCCGTGTGTCCAGTGTCAGTGCTCTGTGCCTCCACTCCTTAGTGTTAGTGTGGTCCGTGTTTGTTGCCCTGTCATCCCACAATTCTCCTGGGAAAGTAACAGAAGCAGCCGAAAATACACCACTCAGTAACAAAACTCTCATTCCTCAGTAGCTCCTCCGATGAGGCTTGATCAGCTGCAAGTGTGTGTGCATCTTCCTCGGGTGTGGCCAGCCACCTGGCAGAGCACACCCACCAGGCCTGATAGTGCCTGTAAACCGTCCTACCAGACACACACACACACCCACACACACACACACACTGTCAGGGACCTGGATCTGAGCAATCCAGGGTCCCTATCTAACTATCTTGAAAGTTAGTTAGAAGTAAAGCAACTGTGTAAGTTCATATCTGAATATTTGTAAAGCATTCCCACGTTAAGCTTAAGAACCAATATATGGAGTGACTGCCTCTCATTCTCTCTCCCTCCCTCTGCTGTTGCTACTTCAATCACGAAACTGATCAATGATCAGCTGATCGGCTTTTCTGTCGCGAGTCTCTCTTGTTTGTTTTTGGTCCACTTTGCGCCAGAAAGAGGAAACCAGCGGATAAACAACAGCAGCACGTTTAAGCTTGATAAACTGTTGTTAGAATTTATTTAATATTACTTTCTACACCAGGATCCTTTTCTACGTAGCTGACAGCTGGTAACTGTGCAGGGGAGGGTCTAGCAAAGTTTAGCCAGGGGGGCAGGTAGGGCATTAACAGGGAAAAGAGGGTATAAAGTAATACTTTCTTATTCTCATTTAGCAGCATTCAAGATGGCGGTGCAAGATGTCACAGCGGCCTGGCGCTCTTCTCAACTTAGCGGTTTTCTTTTTATTTTGTGTATTTTTGTTTCACTTTTCCTCTGACATGCAGGAGCACATATGCAATACAGCAAAACTGAACTGCTTGTGGTTCTAAACCACAAAAACCTGCACATCTTCGCTGACAATGACTGGGACTCAATCCCCCCTGAGATCCGGAGGGTCACTGACTCTAATTTCACCATACCCAGTTTTGCCAACTCCTCAGTAAGGAAAATCGCTATTGGCTGTCCTAAAAGTCGCTAGAAGTCGCTAAATGACGTTATCATCTAATTTGCATAATCAGTCATGCCTATGTTGTCACGGCTGGTGGAGTGAGCCGTGTGGAGTGGAGGAAAAGGAGGACCCAAAATGCAGCAAACTGATGATGCGAGTGAAGTTTATTCACACGGTGGCAGTGGCAAAAACAGGAAATGAGTAATGACAATTCTAAACTGGGAGAAACTAAAGAGCAAACCTGAAATCTACAAAAAGGGTGCGGGGCAGAGAGACGCAGAGACACACGGAAGAATGCAGATGAATGCAGAGATACGCAGAAATACACGGATGAATGCAGACGAGCCGACAACGAACACAGACCGACACCCACTATATATACACACACACACGGTAATCGGGTAATCGCACACAGGAGGGAAGAACAGCTGATCTGAATACACATGATGACTGGAGGACACAAGCTGAACACAATGACAACAGACACAGAC
>NW_024583351.1:84863-98951 GCF_018398535.1 Haplochromis burtoni
GGAGCCTTATTACTGGGCATACTTATCAGGGCTTCCTGGAGTTCACCTGGTGTCAGTGGTGAATCCAGTGCCATTGCTTGAGTGTCTAATAATTTTGGAAGAGTTATGTTGTCCAAAAACTGATCAATTTCCTTTTTAGATGGGTTTATTTGTGGTGAATACAACGTTTTTATAGAAATCCCTGAAAAAGAAAATTTGTTTCGGGTCATATACTGTGTTCCCAGATGAATCTTGAACAGCACACATAGTTGTTTTTTTCTTTATTTATTTTTAGCTGGTTTGGTAGAAATTGACTGGATTTATTACCATGTTCATATTTTTGTAAGCGTAGTCTTTGTACTAAGAATTTTGTTTTTTTATCAATTATCTCATTTATTCTAGTTTTGTTTTGTGTATTTTGTTCAATGTTTCCTGATCTTGGTGGGACACGTAGGCTTCTTCTAGGGATTTGATGGTTTTTTCTAATTCCTGAATATTTTTGTTTTCTTCTTTCTTTTTATGTGATGAGAAATAAATTATTTTACCGCTCATCACAGCTTTCCCTGCTTCCCATAGAACAGAAGCTGATGTTCCAGGAGCATCATTATAGTCTAAATATAGAGTCCATTCTTTTTTTAAATATTTAAAAAAAAGTCTTCATCTTTAAGCAGTAATGTATTAAAAGTCATGTTTGACTTTATGCTTTTCTGAATAGTTTCTGGAATGCTGAGAACTCAAACTGCTTTAAATAGTTTATTTTGATGCACATGCTGTTTTCTTTGCAAATTTGCATTATAGGATTGTTTTTCAGTTTTTCTGCAGTATATAAAAATTGGTGTATCTGAAAAATAAAACTATGAAGACACTCAAAATAAATTTCCTGTGGTTGGAAACTAATTTTTGCAACTTTTTTGTAGTTAAAGTTTTGAGGGATAAACCTCTTAAATTTCTCTAACTAGAAATATATGTTAAAAAAACAAAAACAATTTTCAATTTTTTGGTAGTTTATTGCACTTTTTTGCAATTTATGTAATTACTATGTACTTAATGCATACCTATTATTAATAATTGGGCTATAACAGTTGTATTGATGTATAGCAACTTGAAATGCTCCCAAAAATGGCACTACAGCATGTAAAAATATAAAGTAAGCTCTGGCGGATTTGGTTCTATGGTAGGTCTTAAAGGGTTAAATATGTGAAAGCTTTAGTGCCAGAAAATACAATAAAATGAGATCTAGGAGGTAAAACAAACACTTCTTCGACATTTATCCATTCTCTACCACTTTATCCGGAGCGGGGTCACGAGGGCAGCAGCCTAAGCAGAGAGACCTATACTTCCCTCACCCCAGCCACCTCTGTACCTGGAGGAATCCTGCAGAGTTCCCAGGCCAGCTGAGTGACATAGTACCTCCAGTATGGCCTCACTTTGCATTTAAAAAATTTTTCTAAATTATCATTAGAGAATATTAAGCTGTTCCATTATGAAGCAAATATGGCTCACCTTAGATTGTTTGATGATTCTTGAGTCCAGGGTGGAGGGAAGAGAAGGGGAGGGTGGGGAGAATAGAAGAGTTAACTCATTGTGTTTATAAACATAAGCATGAATCAAATACATTACTTCATGGGGGGTTTTTTTTATAAGAAAAATGACAGCTGGTTGATTCTTAGTGTTAACTGTCAGGATAATATCCTTTTTTTGTCATTATGTCACCTGTAAGGAGCGAGAGAAAACTATGAGAGAGGACTGCACTGGTTGCAGCAGCAGCTCACAGTGATTAGCACAGTCGAGTTGCAGCAGATTAAATTAGCTTTGCGCTAGCCACTATAAAGATTACCCACCATCAGCGTAACCTCTGTAACATCCAGGAAAGCTGCATAGTAGCAATCCAGAACTGCTACCATGCAGCTTCCTACCAGAACACGCAGGCAGTCCTCTGAATAAGCAAGTCCCACCAGAATTGAATTTTCACCTGCACCTGATCATAACGTCTGGCAGAGAATGCAACATTGGTCACTACATACACAAGTTCCAGCTTTTCGTTCTCTATTTTTATTTATTTTTTTAACGGTAAAACTTAAAGTACACACAAAATAAACCTTCAGTCTTAATCATGGACAGAACAGTTATGTTAACACATGTTGAGACTTAACATGTTGCGCCCGAGGCTAGCAAATGTGTAAGAGCAAATGTTACTTCTACCGAGAGTGAATAAATGTGTGAAATATAAAGAAATGTATGATTTATTTGAAGGAGAAATAATGTTTCATTTTTTATACCATTTATTAAATATTAGCTTATGGTGTGTAGCATAATTTGCTTGCTTACACTCATTTCAAATATTCAAGGAGCCATTAAGTAAAAGAAATCTAACTCATAGGCATTTAATCAGTCTTACTAAAATGAATCCTTTTTATTGTAACAACCATTGCCAATGTAAGTCACTAACTGCTTAGTCGGAATCTCATCAACAGTCGATCCTCAAAAGAAATGGCAGTTGCACATGTGATCGGCACTGTGGGATCTGTCTCGGGCAACATTTACGTCATGACACCAGATGTAGCATGCTAAAGCTGCATTGAACTTAATTGTTTCACTTGGACTTAAAGTAAATAGTTCATTTCAGATAAAAATATGTGACTTTCAAGTTAACTGAACCCATGAAAAAAATTGTCATCACTTAACTGAAAGAGTTAAGTGAGATTAATGTAAATAATTCCCTAACATGAATTACAACCCAAATAGATTTTTTAGAGTGTAAACTGAAGACTACTAATATTTCTATTACTACTAATATTTTTTTCATAATTCTAATTAAATATATTACAATTAAAAATGTAATTGCATCTAGGATACGCTATCCTGCTTATTTTAAACATATTCCAGAAGGCATCATCTTTTTCTTTAAAAAAAAAAGGAAACACTATGCCAGTGGCATAAGGAACACTAAAGCAATAATTATAACATAAATAATTTATTGAAGTATCAATAAGGGCATTGTTTATTGTATCAAATGGCATGCAACATGACTTCCCACATTATACACTATTTAAAAATACCAGTTTGGATAGACAAACGGACTATATTAAATATCACCAAATGTTGAATAGAGAGTTGATTATTACATCTTTATACTGGCAATGAAGACTGCTTAAGCTAAACCATTGAGAACACAGGACTGGAAGGCAGTCTATAAATGTTTTATAACTTAAAATGATCTGAAAATTAGACTTGCTGAAAATGTAAAAGTCAAGAATGAAAGACTTGCAAATTTGGTATGATTGTTCTTCAGCAGACAGTTAACCAGCTAAAAATAAGGAAAAATACAGCACAATGTATTTACAATGCTTTCAGACTAACTTGGACTCAGTTAATACTGTGAGAGGGTTTGGAATTTAAAGTTTATTGTAAATGTAAACAAGAAAATTTGTTTTGTTTTGATTTCTTTTTCTACTAAATGAACTGGAAACCCCAGATAGCTTATGTATTAAACTGTTGGTGTTGTGCTCTTTTTACAGCCTTTTAGTTTTAGAAATAATGATTACATGTTGCAAGGGGACCAAATGTGCTAGGAGAGCCTGTGAAAATGGTCAAACTGGAGTTTGTGGGGTTTTTTCTTTACATTTTTTTTGTTTATTCTTTTGATTTTTGATGTTATTATTTTAAGCATGTTATTCTTCAGTCAGGCATGTGGACATGACAGCATATGACAAAAACACAAAAATCAAAAAAAACACATTTGAACATAACATGAGTTTGCTAGATCTGATATTCAGGTGCTTCCTTCCATTTTTATTTATTTTACATATAAACGTTTGTACGGCTGCTGGCAGTACATACATTTCTAAATGCTAACGTTTTGATCAGTGTGGAGGGATGTGGCATGGAGGGATTGCTAACTTTCATGTCTGATGAATAGTACTCTATTATTTAAAAAAAAAAAACAGGCACAATTTCTGTCTCTGCTGCAATCAGGGCATTGATTGCAGGACAATGGATGTGTTTGATTGAGAGATAATCAGACACTTCACTAATTTGACTTCAAAGGAAAATCAACTGCATACAGACATGAGGCAAAAATCACACAGCCAACCTTCTTCTAATGAGGTCAAAACTGTGTTTAAGGTCTATAAAGTATTGGGGATACAACATGTCTTCCAAAGTTTAGTTTTGGTCTGTACTTCTTTTAAATAGCTGCATCAGTATACAGGGAGTGCAGAATTATTAGGCAAATGAGTATTTTGTCCACATCATCCTCTTCATGCATGTTGTCTTACTCCAAGCTGTATAGGCTCGAAAGCCTACTACCAATTAAGCATATTAGGTGATGTGCATCTCTGTAATGAGAAGGGGTGTGGTCTAATGACATCAACACCCTATATCAGGTGTGCATAATTATTAGGCAACGTCCTTTCCTTTGGCAAAATGGGTCAAAAGAAGGACTTGACAGGCTCAGAAAAGTCAAAAATAGTGAGATATCTTGCAGAGGGATGCAGCAGTCTCAAAATTGCAAAGCTTCTGAAGCGTGATCATCGAACAATCAAGCGTTTCATTCAAAATAGTCAACAGGGTCGCAAGAAGCGTGTGGAAAAACCAAGGCGCAAAATAACTGCCCATGAACTGAGAAAAGTCAAGCGTGCAGCTGCCAAGATGCCACTTGCCACCAGTTTGGCCATATTTCAGAGCTGCAACATCACTGGAGTGCCCAAAAGCACAAGGTGTGCAATACTCAGAGACATGGCCAAGGTAAGAAAGGCTGAAAGACGACCACCACTGAACAAGACACACAAGCTGAAACGTCAAGACTGGGCCAAGAAATATCTCAAGACTGGTTTTTCTAAGGTTTTATGGACTGATGAAATGAGAGTGAGTCTTGATGGGCCAGATGGATGGGCCCGTGGCTGGATTGGTAAAGGGCAGAGAGCTCCAGTCCGACTCAGACGCCAGCAAGGTGGAGGTGGAGTACTGGTTTGGGCTGGTATCATCAAAGATGAGCTTGTGGGGCCTTTTCGGGTTGAGGATGGAGTCAAGCTCAACTCCCAGTCCTACTGCCAGTTTCTGGAAGACACCTTCTTCAAGCAGTGGTACAGGAAGAAGTCTGCATCCTTCAAGAAAAACATGATTTTCATGCAGGACAATGCTCCATCACACGCGTCCAAGTACTCCACAGCGTGGCTGGCAAGAAAGGGTATAAAAGAAGAAAAACTAATGACATGGCCACCTTGTTCACCTGATCTGAACCCCATTGAGAACCTGTGGTCCATCATCAAATGTGAGATTTACAAGGAGGGAAAACAGTACACCTCTCTGAACAGTGTCTGGGAGGCTGTGGTTGCTGCTGCACGCAATGTTGATGGTGAACAGATCAAAACACTGACAGAATCCATGGATGGCAGGCTTTTGAGTGTCCTTGCAAAGAAAGGTGGCTATATTGGTCGCTGATTTGTTTTTGTTTTGTTTTTGAATGTCAGAAATGTATATTTGTGAATGTGGAGATGTTATATTGGTTTCACTGGTAAAAATAAATAATTGAAATGGGTATATATTTGTTTTTTGTTAAGTTGCCTAATAATTATGCACAGTAATAGTCACCTGCACACACAGATATCCCCCTAAAATAGCTAAAACTAAAAACAAACTAAAAACTACTTCCAAAAACATTCAGCTTTGATATTAATGAGTTTTTTGGGTTCATTGAGAACATGGTTGTTGTTCAATAATAAAATTATTCCTCAAAAATACAACTTGCCTAATAATTCTGCACTCCCTGTATATGCAGGTGTGTTTTTTTTTCTTTATGAGCTTTTGAATGGGCTGGGTGGTGGCATTCTCAGCATGCACTAAGATATTAGACATTAATTCAATTCAATCCAGTTTTATTTACATAGCGCCAAATCACAACAACAGTTGCCTCAGAGGCGTTTCATTTGAAGGTAAACACTACAAGAATATACAGAAACCCTAAAATCATATGACCCCCTATTTGCAAGCATTTTGGCAACAGTGGGAAGGAAAAACTCCCTTTTAACAGGAACACACCTCTAGCAGAACCATATTGCAACATTTGTAAGACCCATAGGGTCTGCAATAGACGTAGGCTGCCGGGGGATTCCCATGATGCATTGAGTTTTTCCTTTCCAGTCACCTTTCTCACTCACTATGTGTTAATAGACCTCTCTGCATTGAATCATATCTGTTATTAACCTCTGTCTCTCTTCCACAGCATGTCTTTATCCTGTCTTCCTTCTCTCACCCCAACCGGTCGCAGCAGATGGCCCCGCCCCTCCCTGAGCCTGGTTCTGCCGGAGGTTTCTTCCTGTTAAAAGGGAGTTTTTCCTTCCCACTGTCGCCAAAGTGCTTGCTCATAGGGGGTCATATGATTGTTGGGTTTTTCTCTGTACTATGAAGCGCCTTGAGGCGACTTTTGTTGTGATTTGGCGCTATATAAATAAAATTGAATTGAATTGAATTGAATAGGGCCACAAGCTCCTCAGATGACCATGGCCTCAGTGAACTAACCTGGCGCCCCACTTTATTACACATACACTCACACATATACACACAGAAAATATAGAAAACAAAGGACCAAATGTGAAGAGTAGTATGCGCTTGGCCATCTTAAACACACTCTTAAATACAAAGAAGAAGATTGCTTCTCGTGTTCCTTCTTCCTGATATTGCTATCACTTGGTATAGCTACATCTATCACTATGGTTGTCTGCTTGTTCAGCACTATTTTGTCTAGTTGGTTAGTGTGAACCTGAGTCATGACATCACAACACTCAGTGTGCTTGTGATACTTTTTATTTGCAATAGACAATGAGTTTAGTTTTGGCACCGCCGCTTAGTCCACGGCCAGACAGCCTCCCAGCTGACTCCACTCTCCTTCTTCCAGGTCAAGGCATCAAAAAAAAGGGTGAGAGTGTGATTACAGAATGAGAAGCAACTGCCCTGCCAATGTCCCTGGCACTGCCCCTCTGAGCCATAGACCACACCTCCACCACAGTTAGCCATCACCGGTCTGCCCATGTTCCTGGAAGTCCCATATGATCTTAGCTCATTCATTCTCAACCACCCTGGGGGTATATCCCATTTTGACCTTGGGACTTCCAGGCCATAGTTGGCACAGACTATGCTATACTATACAGCTATACCATGTGAGCCACCTGGTTATGGCATCCCATGGCCCTGTCTGGTAGAATCTTACACCTTGCTGTTATGTGCTGGACTGTCTCAGTGACATCTTTGCACAACCTGCACCGGGGTCTTGCCTGGTGTGGTTAACCGCACCCACTATGGAGTTTTATGCAGTCATTGGTAGGATCTTCTATCTGCCGGTGGTACATGCCATGCAGGGGCCTGTCCTTTCATTATGCTCCTCTTCTCTATCAGCTTTCTGCTACCTGACGTATTCACTCAGCACGCTATCAGTTGGGGCCATCTTCCTGATGTTGTGTTTCCTGGTCTCTTGTTTCTTGCTTCTGGTCTCCACTCTCAGGTTATATGTTTATGCTTAGTTTTCCCCAGTTTAGGTTTTGGTTAGCTTTCTCTGTTCCACCTGTTTGTAGTTCTTGTTCAACCATCAATAAAAGCTTGTTTTTTGTTATCATCCACCCTCGTGTCCATTTGTCTGCACTTGGGTGCTCAATCTCCTCATGCCATCCCGTTTGCCTCGCTAGACATGACAATCTCAGTATCTGAAATATCACTCAGCAGTGAGCTACTGACTAGAAAACAATCCAGACGAGAGTAAGTGTGATCGATATGCGAGAAGAAAGTGCATCACAAAGTCAGAAATCGCTCATGTACTGTTTAACTACATTTGTGAATTGCCAATTGTGCTGAGTTCCAGCTTTACTGAGCCTGTTCATTTCTTCATTTAATCCAAGCTGAGGTCGCCCCCAAGAACAAGTAAGCAATCTAGGCATTCAGAGAGTGCAGTAAAAAAGTCTGGAAGAATGAGGGGTCATCAAAATGACACTGACAATACATAACTTTTGGTTTAGTACAGATAATTTAATGATTAGAATTCTACACTCTTGATCTATAACTGTGTGAGTACTATGAAATGAACATTTTTATTTATTAAAATTGCTACTCCCCTTTGCCTAGAGTTATAGCAGGCTGAGAACGTATTAAGGAACTCAGTTCATCTATAGCTGAGGCAGGTCTATGAGTCTTTCATAATGAAATAGTGTCTGCCTGTAGCTTTTTAAGCTGGTTAAATATCTTTAACCACTTCTCTCTGGAGCCAGCATCATGCACATTCCATATGTCAAACCTTAGTGTCTGTTATGACAAATGCAGATTGACCCAGGGAGCAGAACGCACGGAGGCAGAGTTGCGGTGAAGACAGTTTATTTACACTGAAGGGGAGGTTTTACAAGGACAGAGAATGTACAACAGCATATGAATGGGGACGCGGAGCCAGGACGTGCAGGAGACAAAAACACACATGGGAAGTGCACTCGATCTAAAAGGAGAGGGACGTGAGAATTAGGAGGGTCTTGCCCAATAACCGAGAAAAGCATAAAGTAGACTTTACAGAGAGTTGGAGAGCTTACTTGGTACTGTTTTTTGCCAAAACCTCCTGACGGAAACAAACCAGACGAGGCGAAATCCTGGGGAGGAAACAAAACTCCTTACAGTCACCAGAAATAATCCAACGGCTCCAGCAGGCAGGGGCAGAATTACAGACTCTCCAAAAACGTCAATACTCCGACACTAGTCTTCTGTCAGGTAGCTCCTAAAGAACACTTCTGAAGAATGCATCTGATGAGTAACAGGTGTGCCAGGTTCAGTGACTCACTGCCCCGCCTACCTATACAAAGAGGGAGGCACCAAAAAACACACAGAGACAAAAACACCACATAACCAGAACCCAGCTCCTAACAGTGTGCCCAAAAAAGTGTGGTGAGAGGTTCCATAAGAGTGCAATATGTAGACAAGAGTGGTGCTTTATGTTGTCTGATTATGTGCATATACAATTGAATCCAGGATATCAGCAAAGTCTTTACCGGTCAGCGATTATGTTCCGGCACAGCCCACCTGGTGACTTCTTTTCATGGCTGGGGAAGATATACTCTTGGCCTTCCCCATAACTATAGTCTCAAAGCACCAGTCAGTGTTTTCTTCCAAGCATCCAAATCCTCCTCGCTGTCCTCCAAATATGAACCCCTTAAACCAGGGGTCCCCAATCCCGGTGTCCCTGCAGGTTGTGGATCTCACCCTCGGTCAACACACCTGAATCACATGATTAGTTCATTACCAGGCCTCTGGAGAACTTCAAGACATGTTGAGAAGGTAATTTATCCATTTAAATCAGCTGTGACGGATCAAGGACACATCTAAAACCTGCAGGGACACCGGCCCTCGTGGACTGGGATTGGGGACCCCTGCCTTAAACTGATTATGTCAGTTTAAGGGGTTATTCCTTCCCTGGATTCCTGAACATGAGTGTTTTGACAGTGTAGCGTGAAGTGTCTGAAGAGGAGCATGCAGTGTGGCAGAAGCAGAGAGTATTGTGTGGAAGAAGTACAGCATTGCGTGTTAAATGACAGCAAAGTGTGGTGTGCCCTTCCCTCCTCCCCATGGATCTCTGGAACTCCTGACTCCTTCACATTGTATATATTTCACTTGGTGCTTGTAAATAAACCTGTGTAACCTCCAGAGTCTGCGCTTGAGTTTGTTCAGTCTCCTTGACAGAACGATCCAGCCGGCATGGACTCAGGAGACTCAAATCTGACCTGTCGAGCCCTCGCAGCCCAGGAAGCACTGCTGGCCCGGCACAAGCAGATGTTTGTGCATATGAGATTACTAATCTCACCCAGGCAGTGGCACAGCAAACCCCGCTGGTAAGATCTCCTCCTCTTTGTAGCTCTCCACCTCAGGAAACTCCGGCTCTGGTGGCGAGTCCAGCTTCATTTGCACTTTTGCCAGCACCCGTGGAGACACAGCTCCCTATCCTGGAGCCGTTCTCTTGTGAGTTGGACAAATGTGCTGGGTTTCTCACTCAGTGCTCACTTTTGTTTTGCCAGCAACAGCGCATATATGAGGATGATGGGGCCAAGATTGCCTATTTTGTTCAGTTACTGTACGATTGTGCAGTTAAGTGGGCTCAGGCAGCTTTAAAAGCTAATCCCAAAATAACCTATTCTGAGTTTCTGTCAGAATTCAAGACTGTTTTCAACAAAGGATCCAGCATGGCAGTAGTGGCGCACCGTTTAGTACACCTGAAACAAGGTAAGCGGAGTATGTCTGACTATTCAGTTGATTTTTGGATATTGGCTGAGGAGACTGGCAGGGGACAGGAAGCTCTCAAGAGTATTTTATTGAATAATGTTTGTGAAGAACTTAAGAATGAACTGATAATGCAAAAATTGCCTTCTTCCTTAGATGCTCTAGTTTCACTGTGTATTCAAGTGGACGATCATCTACAAGTGCGCTGGAGTGTGCAGAACTTCAGTTCCCAAACCTTTGGCTCAATCAGGACCATCTTCTGGCGGAAGGTTAGTGAAGGACAGGCACTGTGTCTACCCCCACATAGACCATATGATTGCGCAATTGACCATCTCTTTGGAGACCACTTCCATCTACCCATTTATACAGTCTCTCTCAGCCAGACAGAGAAGCCATGGAGACTTATATAACAGACTCGTTAGCGATGGGCATTATTTGGCCATCTTCCTCTTCGGTGGGAGCTGGGTTCTTTTTTGTAGAAAAGAAGGACAAATCTCTGAGATCATGTATTGACTATCAGGGCCTAAAAAAAAAATCAAAGGTAAAAATAAATATCCACTACTTCTTCTCTCCTCTGCATTCGAGTTACTCAAGGGAGCTGCCATCTTTAGTAAACTCGACCTGTGAAATGCCTATCACCTGGTGAGGATTAGGGAGAAGGACAAATGGACCAGCTGTGGTCACATATCTCACTCGACTTCACCATGGGACTGCCACCTTCTGTAGGTAACACCACCATTCTGACAATTATTGATTATTTCTCTATGGCTGCACACTTTGTAGCTCTACCAAAGCTCCCAACTGCCCTAGAGACCGCCTGGCTATTTACCATGCAGGTATTCTGCCTCTATGGCATCCCCGAGGACATAGTTTCAGACTGAGGACAACAGTTCATCTCCTGGGTTTGGAAGGAGTTTTGCTCTGCCCTTGGCGCAATGGTCAGTCTTTCCACTGTTTTCCATCTACAGAGCAATGGACAGACAAAATGGACAAACCGGGAATTAGAGCCACTCTTCGCTACATAGCAGCCACCAATCAGACTATCTGGAGCAAGCAAATACCCTGAATCGAGTATGCCCACAACAGCCTCACATCATCTGCCACAGGAATAACACCTTTCAAGGCCTCCCTGGGGTTCGAACTGCCTTTATTTTCACATCCTTTAAGGTGGGCACTCTGTTCTCTCCATCCAACATCATTTACGTAGGTGCCACCGGGTCCAGGCCTCTGTTGGCCTTTAAATGTGTAGCATTTCATGTGCCCTTTAAGGCCCAATGCCGCTGTAGGCCAGGAGAGACCACCGAGGACACGAGACAGACTTTGATACCACCACCATCTATATGTAGACTTGCCAGGAGTTTTAACCACAGGTTAAGAAAACATGATGTGAGCAAACGCATGGGTGATGCTGGAATTGAAACAGATGCAAGAACAGAAGGTCGCTGGTAATATGTAGCCCATTTGTAGATACTGGTGTTGGCCAGAGGGGCCAATGGTGCGATATGGCAGCCTCGCTTCTGTCAGTCTGCCCCAGGGCAGCTGTGGCTACAACCGTAGCTTGCCTCCACCAGTGTGTGAATGCGAGAATGAATGAATAGTGGCATTATAAAGCGCTTTGGGTGCCTTGAAAAGCACTATATAAATCCAATCCATTATTATTATTATTATTATTATAATAAAAGGGAAGAAAATTCTTTATAACTGAAGGGTCTTTACCTTACAATATTTAGCCTCTGGAGGTGACTATCGATTTGAATTTGATTAAGCTTTAACTGTCTCCTTACGATGTGGAGCCACCCGTCCCTAATGACTAAACTCCTCACCCTATCGCCAAGGCAGAGACCAGCCACCTTTCCAAGAGAGCTCATTTCTGCTGCTTGTATCCCTGATCTCATTCTAATCGTGTTAACAAAAAGATGAGGTCTATATTAAGAGATGTATGGTGTTTCTCAACAACGATATGCCATCTTGTGGCAGATGGCTGCATAACATTTAGGACACAATAATTTACCAGCATTGAAAATCTCACAATTAGATTAAATGACTAGTAAGTCGAATATCAAATATTGACAACAGCGACAATTAGTCAACTAGTTGACTAGCCTACTAATGACATCCCAAGTTTTGACAAAAGTTTTGATTTTTTAGTGTCAGGTTATGGAAAATGTTGAATAAAAATTGCAGCCAACAGGCGAGTGTGTCTTTGAAGTGAGGTTTATTACAAAAAAAAGAAAAACACTGCAGTGGAGAAAAACGTTCAGATCCCACACCTAACCTGTTTTTCTGAGGGAAAGACATCACCCTGAACCCTTTCATACCTCCCAAAAAAAGAACATTCCACAGCAGATCAATTATTAGCAGATCCTTATCTCTTCAATCTAAGAACAGTTCCGACCAACTGTCATCTCATCTGCAACAGGATGTCCAGGGCCCTCAAGAGGAAAATGATTCTGCTTGTGAAGGTGCAATAAAACTTGGGCCCCACTTGTGATCACATTCCATATACATACAACTGATGTCAAGAGTGAGCTTTCTATACTAAGTACAGAAAGTGTTACTACTATTACTAAAGTGATGTGATTAATACATAAACTAAAGAAATTTCCAATACAGTCATTTCAACAAATGAGTCTATATTTTGAAAAATGCTTTTGTTTTGAGAACTGTACTAAGACTGGTGAGATGACATTCCTGCTATGAGAATTGTGCTAAAGACATTGAGGAAAAACTGTTATCCCTATGAATTAAGAATGGGATGTCACTCAAATTCATATGCGTGTGAAGGCAGATGAGTGAATACTTTTGCTATTATAGTGTATGTGGGACTGCTTTCTTGATATTGAATATCTTAATATCTTATCTCAATATCTTTAAAATTAGAAACATCAGAGTGATGCTGAAAAACTAGTTCATGCATTTATTACCTCTAGGCTGGACTACTGTAATTCATTATTTTCAGAATAAGCTTTCAGCTGATCCAGAATCCAGCATGAGTGCTGAAAGGGTCTAGAAAGAAACACCACATTTCTCCCAGATTAGCTTCTCTTAACTGGCTACTTTTTAAATCCCACACACACAAGGTCTTGAAAAGTCAGACTCCATCTTATTTTAAACCTCTAGTACCACATCACCCCAATAGAGCACCTCACTCTCAGACTGCAGGCTTACTTGTAGTTTGTACTACAACAGTACGAACTACAAATACTTAAAAGTAGTTTCTGCCAAGCTCACATGAACCCAAAACACAACACCCTGGTAAAGAAGGCTAAGTACCAGCTGCACTTCCTTTGTGTCTTGAGGAATAATAGCCTGGACCAGAAGCTGCAGCTGGCCTGCTACCCTTCTACCCTGTTGCATCTCACTCACCACCTTTTTGACCTCCAGTCATTCAGGTCCCATACCTCCAGATTCCCAAGCAGCTTCCATCAGGAAGGACACTGAAGAGCTTCCGGGCTAGAACCAGCAGACTGAAAGACAGCTTCGTCCATCAGGTTGTCAGGGTGCTGAATTCACTCCCTGTTCTCACACACACAAACTCCAGACCTGCATTCACCTCCTACCTCTGAACCCCCCAAAAATACATTACTCTGAACCGCAACCATTGCCTTTTCACTGACTGCCCCACCCCCACTTGCATACGAACTTGCCCATAATCACTAAGATTGTGTTGGACACTGTTGTTTATATAAGATTGCATTGTCTTGTACATAAGACTTCTATTTTTTTAAATCTTTTTATCTTAATATTGTTTTAATGTACACTGAGGGCCATGGGAGCAGTGCAATTTCAAAATTGAACAACAATAAACATAATATGAAGGGAATATGGGATGTTTTAAACGGTATCATTAAAAATAATTCTGGACAACAA
>NW_024583352.1:0-1047 GCF_018398535.1 Haplochromis burtoni
ACTGTATTCCCCGCACTTCTGCGCAAAGTGTGTAATAAAGATCACTATTTTTGACACCTACCTCGGACTCGGCTTGTTTTTCCTTCTTAACCAAACCGAACCAGACGCAACAATACATACATACATACATACATACATACATACAGGCATACAATAGCACTACACGTTCCCAAAATTTAAGCTTTCTTACATTCAGCTCCACACACAGTGTTAAATCTATGTCAGTTTTTGAGAGCAGGGCTCCATGATGTAAATTATCCTTTATATAGAATAGAATAGAATAGCCCTTTATTGTAATTGTACAACGTACGATCCAATCCATCTGCGCCACCATCTATGTGTTTCATGTCCTCTTTAAACAAAATCACACAATTACTATAGAATGAAAATTGTATTTTATATTTAATTCTAAGACTTATCAAGACTGGCCAGCTCAGGTCATAGAATCATACACTGCGAGGTACCATACAAACTTAATATTACTGTTATTTGCTAACACAAGTTGACCTGATACTTGATCCTGTCGTTCATGCTCATCATGTTTTCTGCCTCTTATCGTGCACAGATGCACTGTTAAACTCCCCTCATGAAGCAAAACAACAGGATGGTTCACAAATACACCTGATTTGACAGAAGGAGGAGGTGAGGCTATTACATTTTTCCTTGCAAAAAAGGGACAATTTTAAATTATTCTTTATAATAAATAATTTATGAGTAATGTTTTACACACCAGTGATTGTCTGCTGTTATGATCATAAAATGGTTGTAGATAGGGATTGGAATTGAGAACCGGTTCTTGTAGAGAACTGGTTCCCAGTAGTTCTACTTGCGTCTATTTGAAAGAGTGAGCGTAAACACAAAAAAATATTTTTATGTGCTGGAATGTGCAGAAAATAAGTTTAAATGTTAAACTAATTTCTTCCAGTCAGAGAATGTTGCATATAATTATATTTTTGCTTGATGCATAAAGTTAAAAGATTAAAACTGATAAAACAAGTTTTAAAAAGAGACTTTTCCATTTGATTACATTTTGTATGATGGATTATG
>NW_024583352.1:2461-11903 GCF_018398535.1 Haplochromis burtoni
TGGTAGCCTTCAGAGGTCCTCTAGAGGGCACAAGCTTTAACAACCTCTCGCTTCAACATGCTCCTAACTGACCCGCCTACTTCTTCTCTTCGTTTCATTAAGGTACTTGGAGTTGTCAGTAAACCTAGAAAAGCACAATATAAATGTTAGTCCATTCCACTTATCACTCAATTGTGCAATAAAAGGACTTCACATACTCACTGCCACATTGTTATAGGTACTCCAGTAGCAAACAGTTGAGGTTGTGCTTTAGCGTTCTAGTGATCTATTTTGTTACTTACCTGAGTCTTCATTTTGATTTCTCTCTCTTCTGTGCTCTGGAGACCTCTCACTGGATTCACACACTGACCATCATTTTGTTAGCTCTGCTTTTGTTAGCTCGCAACGGTTTATCTATCTATCTATCTATGGCCTTTGTAATAGTTTGAAAAAAGTAGCACAAAACAAACCGGACAAAATATTTCTCTCCTCCACAAGAGGAATGAGGATTGGGCTACATTTACATAATATGATTCTAGTTTTATTGACAACTCAAAGCTCATGATGCTTTAAGCCATTATCACCCACTGATATACAGATTCATACGGCACTCTTATACTACAGGTTGCTTGTCTCTTTACATGCAGGGTCACAGTCAGGCAGATGAATCAGGCACAGCTTCTAGGGCTGTCACTCCAGGATGGGCAGACTGGATACCCGACCTAAATGCCAAAAAATGTCTTGCCCTTATTAAAACTGCTTGAACACTGTGTGGTGCAATGTAAAAAAAAAAAACTTGACCAGAGCCATAGCTATTCAGCATTCTGCATTGTATAATTAACTGTGTTTTTCTTCAATGTACAGAAGCTATGTCAGAAATCAGTTGTCTTGTCAGATTAAATGCATGTCAATAAGATCCTCAGAGAGGAATCTGTCTGGTTAAAATATGATGAAACATCAATACAAAAAAAAGCAAGTATTTACTTTCCAGTGTGAAGTGAGTCCCAGGTTACAAAATGATTTCTGCATTCACATGGTGAAAACCTGATTCCATTCTCATCTCTGAGCCTTATAAACCTTTCTGACCCAGCTTTGGTGGACAGCGTGTACCGGCTGATACAGAAAGACCTCTGGACACTTTAAGTAGCGAACACAGCAGGGTAACGTTTCCTCTGAAGATACTGAGTATGCTTTTAGCTCTCATTGGACTCTGTGTCAGGGTTCAGTGTGCACTGCGAGGGAAATTAAACTGCCAAACTCTGTGTGAAAGACACTTCTCTGTCCATCATGGATGAAGGAATATCTAATTCCATCGCCTGGAGATAAGAAGCTTCTGGTTTTCTGCATTTCCAATCTTTAGATCAGCCCAAGAAAGGAAATGTAGACTTCTAAGCAGCAGAAAGTAATATCCTGTCCAAAGGTACTCCAGAGAGAGAGATGAGATTCAAAATAAGTTTCTTCCCACTGCCAGACATAATATTAGTATTCCTTTTTATTACCATTTTCTCAAGTGACATTCATTCATGTCACCTTTTATATTTACTTTCTGATGACTTCACATAACAGTGTCTGCAGATTGAAGCAAAATGAACATCTTGTCACTTTTTCCTGTATGTAGCGATCATGACACAACCACCACTGCGAAAACACAACATTTGCTCCTCTGTGTAAACTAGGTGGGGCTGTGAGTGATTACAGTAATTACTGTGATGAGGAATTTGAGTCTGTTAGAATGTCACTCAAGTTAGTGTCAGTTGCAAGCCTCCTGAAGTAACCTGAAGTTACAGTTTCATGCATAACTAAAGTGCATTATGATCATTTTGTGTCCTAATGAAATTTGTCAAACATTTACACTTAACTGGTTACTTAAAAGGTGCAAAATAAATGACAAAATGTCATCATCCGGGTGTCACTTACAATAAAGGAGAAACTTCATATTATTGCTTAAAACCCATTTTATTCCAAATCCTGATCATTTCCAAATCCAAATTTTTTTTATATGACCGTACCATATTCCTTCCTTCCTTCCCCATAACCACCCTGAACTCACACATGCACCGATAACACAGCCCCCCACCCACAATTTTTTTTCTTCCCACCACTTCCTCTATGGACCACCACTGTGCAATACCAATTCTATGCGCAATAACTCAACTGTATATACACAACACTATTTATTTATTTTTTTTAAACCGGCTTGTATATTTGTACATTTTATATATATATTTATATAGATCAGAATCAGAATCAGAATCAGAATGGGGTTTATTGCCAAATGTTGAGCAGGTTTACAACATTAGGAAATTGCTGCGGTGCTTCAGTGCAAACATGGTGTCATAAATACACTTAAATAGACATGAAAAAATAAAAGTAGAATAAGAATTAAAAGTGCTACGTGAAAGATATTCATGATTACATGAGATATACATGAGTGCAGGTGGTGATCAGTGCCAACATGGAATGATGCAGTGACACAGCGTAGGGTCATGTGTTAGTGGCGGGGACAGTCATGTGGTTATTGTTCATGTGTCCAACAGCAGAGGGGAAGAAACTGTTCTTATGGCGAGAGGTTCTCAATTAAATCAGATTAATTAATAAAATATTACATAATTAACTATTATATTATTATATATATAAATAATATATAAATTAATTATCAATAATAAATTATATATAATTTAATATTATATATAAACATTTATTATATATTATATTAATTATATAATAATATAATATATAATAACTTAATATATAATATAATATATATTATTAATTATATAATATTAATTATTATATATTATTATATATAATATGTATTATATTAATAATTAATGGTATATATATATATATATATATATATATATATATCTGCCGTATTGTAGATCAGCTTGTTAGTGTCGGTAATCGTAAGTTGCAGAGGGTCAGGCAAGTCCTGAGGAGTCAGCTGAATGGTAAGAACAAGATCCGGGCCATCAACACGTACGCCCTGCCCGTGATCAGGTACCCTGCTGGGGTAATAGGCTGGCCAAAGGAGGAGATAGAAGCCACTGACATAAAGACAAGAAAGCTCCTTACCATGCATGGAGGGTTTCACCCCAAGTCCAGCACCCTGAGGCTGTACGCTAAGCGGAAGGAAGGGGGCCGGGGACTGGTGAGTGTCAGCACCACAGTCCAGGATGAGACAACGAACATCCAAGAATACATTGGGAAGATGGCCCCAACTGACCGAGTGCTCAGTGAATACCTCAGGCAGCAGAAACCCAAGAAAGAGGAGGGAGACGAGGAACCATCATGGAAGGACAGGCCCCTGCACGGTATGTACCACCGGCAGATAGAGGAGGTGGCTGATATCCAGAAATCCTACCAGTGGCTGGACAAAGCTGGACTGAAAGACAGCACAGAGGCACTAATCATGGCAGCACAAGAACAAGCTCTGAGTACAAGATCCATAGAGGCTGGGGTCTATCACACCAGGCAAGACCCCAGGTGCAGGCTGTGTAAAGATGTCCCAGAGACAATCCAGCACATAACAGCAGGGTGCAAGATGCTAGCAGGCAAGGCATACATGGAACGCCATAACCAAGTGGCCGGCATAGTGTACAGGAACATCTGTGCCGAGTATAACCTGGAAGTCCCGAGGTCAAAATGGGAGATGCCCCCAAGGGTGGTGGAGAATGACCGAGCTAAGATCCTGTGGGACTTCCAGATACAGACGGACAAAATGGTGGTGGCTAACCAACCGGACATAGTGGTGGTAGACAAACAGAAGAAGACGGCCGTAGTGATCGATGTAGCGGTTCCGAATGACAGCAATATCAGGAAGAAGGAACACGAGAAGCTGGAGAAATACCAAGGGCTCAGAGAAGAGCTCGAGAGGATGTGGAGGGTGAAGGTAACGGTGGTCCCTCGTGGTAATCGGAGCACTAGGTGCGAGTGACTCCCAAGCTAGGCGAGTGGCTCCAGCAGATCCCGGGAATAACATCGGAGATCTCTGTCCAGAAGAGCGCAGTCCTGGGAACAGCTAAGATACTGCGCAGGACCCTCAAGCTCCCAGGCCTCTGGTAGAGGACCCGAGCTTGAAGGATAAACCGCCCGCAGGGGCGTGCTGGGTGTTTTTTATATATATATATATATAGTATAGATGATATGTATATATTATATGATTGAGATAGTATCTTTTTTAATAATTTACTCACTATGTAGTTAATAGACCTCTCTGCATTGAATCATATCTGTTATTAACCTCTGTCTCTCTTCCACAGCATGTCTTTATCCTGTCTTCCTTCTCTCACCCCAACCGGTCGCAGCAGATGGCCCCGCCCCTCCCTGAGCCTGGTTCTGCCGGAGGTTTCTTCCTGTTAAAAGGGAGTTTTTCCTTCCCACTGTCGCCAAAGTGCTTGCTCATAGGGGGTCATATGATTGTTGGGTTTTTCTCTGTATCTATGAAGTGCCTTGAGGCGACTTTTGTTGTGATTTGGCGCTATATAAATAAAATTGAATTGAATTGAATATGTATATAGCGCTGCAGAACTGCACCCCCACACCCAGCATGTTTACACTGAGTAGGAGATGCTCTGTATCTCATTGTACAACTGTATAGTGAAAATAAAGGCATTCTATTCTATTCTATATGGAAATAAAATGCCAATGACTCAGAAGACCTACAAGCACCAGAAATGGTCATACCAGAAATTTTGTATGACCAGGGCCAAATATGTTTCTTTACAGCAGCGTACCATGCAATCATCTTTACCCCACTGAGTCATGTCAGTTAAAGGCCTAACAGATGACTAAATAGTACAGTCATGGCTAGAACTGAGTTCAGTTTGGTTCAAAAGTGTTCGATGTTGTTTAGACATCTGACAAAGCTGTCTGATGAAATGTTTTTCTAACAGGTTTTTGCTGTGTAGGAGTGTTTGGAAATAACAGTGCAACAGAGGATTAAGGGCAGCCCATTTCCTGAGTCATTTCAAAAACTAATTGAATGAAATGAAATTGAAATCCTTGAAAACAAGACTGAAAGTGGCGGCGCATAATTTAAAGCCAATCTGAAAACCAAATAATAACACTGATGCAGTTTATCCCTTTAGTTTGAGGGCAGTGGAAACAACCTTCCTGATACCCTGTGACTGTGGGCAGGAAACTCCAGAGGGGCAACTCCCACCGGGGAGCAACAATACCTTTGATATTTTGGCACCGCCTCTTCCTCCAGTAACTGTGAGGCCCAGTATCCAGGGTTAATGGTGTTAGTTCACACTGAGTGGTGTTGGGAATTACGCTGGTGTTAATACGCTTGTCAAAGACCTAGAAACACACACACACAAACATTCACACACAGAAAAATGCATAGCTTCACAGTGGGCCTCCTTTTAATATACCCACAGATGTGTTTTTCTCTCCCACACACATACAAAACCAAAGCAACCAGAGACACAGCTGAAAATGCTGAACTGCATAATTTCCCCTCGATGAAGCCCCAGACACACAGCTACAAACTGTGTATCACACACACAACACATTCACACTAACCAACACAGTGCTGGATGTTGTGATCGCTCCAAGTGCATATTGATTTGCTGTCAGTCATGGTGGGGATGCAACGTGTAAATTGGCTGCTTGTCACTGTTGTGAGACATTAGCCTGCTGGTCAGGAGGTATGCCGCTCCAGATAAAACACACAGCAGCCTACCACACACTGTCATCTGAAGCATTATGTTTTATTGTAACATTACATTACATTATATTATCTAACATATCTGGGATTACGAAACATCTTTTAAGATTTTTAAAACACAGAGTGATTAGGCACGTGATGAATCTTTCTTAATGTTATTTTACATATATTGTAAAAATGAAAACCCATTGTTCGGGATAATATTGATTGGCAAATTAGTCATATACATGTACTTGATGGTTTGATCATAACACTGGGAGAAAGACAGATGGTGCTTTAAAGCTGGAGAGTCAGCAGTGAGGGTTTCTTTTTGAGCCATTCCTTGTTGGAATTGGCTCATCTAAAGATTGGAAGGTAAACATCCAGATTTTCTTTTATTTCTGGAAAGGTGGCATTAACCTTTGGTGGCCACACTCGCTTTTTGGCATGAAAACTCCTCTTGTTTTGTGGTCATGGGAAACTGTACTTGTCCACATTTTAAGAGCACATTCATCTGCCATTAACAATGACTTGAGCTTGGTATAAGCTTTTGTTCTGGTGGTTTGCTCGTGAATTTGTTGGATACATTCACGATAAACTGATGGGACATCAATGTGCTGCCACTGGCTCTGCTTTCACTGCTCTGAGATCAGTTATGATCTCTGTTTCATATGGAAACACAGCCACCAGTAACAAGTAGAGGAGCTTCAGTGACAGATGAGTCTTGTCTTGCCACCCACCTTGGCCAACATGTGTGATATCGAGAAGCTGCTGTGTGAAGGAGTTACTCGAGGTGCTTGCTCAGTAACTTTCAGATTAGCAAAATGTCTGACTAAATATAATTCTTTAAACAGCTGTTCAGAAAACACTCCACCTTCATTTTAAATTAATATTTGAATCCCTCTGTTCCCACTGACAGACTGCTCAGGCCCCTTAATCAAGCTGATTTTTAGATTTTAATGTACTTTTTTACATCAAGTTGTAGGCCATGTGTTTCTGAGCTCACAGACAAACACAGTTTTATTAATATTTTCAGAGGTATGTGGTCCTCACAGGACAGCATATTTACTGAGCATATTTATAGGAAACAGGAATATAAAGTGAGCCCAACCTTAAATATATACATCAGTAATATTCATCTGTTTAACACTCATGGGGAACATTTTTCAGCAGAGTAATTATTTCTAGTTGTGATACTTTGTGCTCAAACTTCCAGTAATACTGTTTTAAGTGTACTGTGATGTTTTCTTAGTGTTTTATTGTTTCTTTTCCTAAAAGGTTTGAAAGACTCCTCCACCAATCACCATTGTAATTTAATGTTGTTAAATAATTTTTGGCAATATAGTAGATAGTTATTTAGCTTTAGAAGTTATAATATTTTACAATTCTTCAGCCAGGAAGAAAGACAGCTGATATGGTATGTTTTAATCTGATCCAATTTATGTGTTTAAATTAGTAAATATCTGAGGTATTTGTTTCCTAGTATGACTTGTAAGGTACTTTTACAGTGGCTTGCAAAAGTATTCGGCCCCCATGAACTTTCCCACATTTTGTCACATTACAGCCACAAACATGAATTAATTTTATTGGAATTCTACAAAGACCAACACAAAGTGGTGCACACGTGAGAAGTGGAACGAAAATCAGACATGATTCCCAAAATTTTTTACAAATAAATAACTGCAAAGTGTGGTGTGCATAATTATTCAGCCCTCTTTAGTCTGCGTGCAGTCAGTTGCACATAGACGTTGCATGATGAGTGCTAATGACTAAACAGAGTGCACCTGTGTGCAATCTAATGTCAGTACAAATACAGCTGCTCCGTGACGGCCTCAGAGGTTGACTGAGAGAATATTGGGAGCAACAACACAATGAAGTCCAAATAACACAGCAGACAGGTCAGGGATGAAGTTACTGAGAAATCTAAAGCAGGCTTAGGCTACAAAAAGATTTCCCAAGCCTTGAACATCCCACAGAGCACTGTTCAAGCCATCATTGAGAAATGGAAGGAGTATGGCACAACTGTAAACCTACCAAGACAAGGCCGTCCACCTAAACTCACAGGCCGAACAAGGAGAGCGCTGATCAGAAATGCAGCCAAGAGGTCCATGGTGACTCTGGACGAGCTGCAGAGATCTACAGCTCAGGTGGGGGAATCTGTCCATAGGACAACTATTAGTCGTGCACTGCACAAAGTTGGCCTTTATGGAAGAGTGGCAAGAAGAAAGCCATTGTTAACAGAAAACCATAAGAAGTCCCGTTTGCAGTTTGCCACAAGCCATGTGGGGACACAGCAAACATGTGGAAGAAGGTGCTCTGGTCAGATGAGACCAACATGCAAAACGCTATGTGTGGCAGAAAACTAACACTGCACATCACTCTGAACACACCATCCCCACTGTCAGATATGGTGGTGGCAGCATCATGCTCTGGGGGGCTTCTCTTCAGCAGGGACAGGGAAGCTGGTCAGAGTTGATGGGAAGATGGATGGAGCCAAATACAGGGCAGTCTTGGAAGAAAACCTCTTGGAGTCTGCAAAAGACTTGAGACTGGGGCGGAGGTTCAGCTTCCAGCAGGACAACGACCCTAAGCATGAAGCCAGGGCAACAATGGGACGGTTTAAAACAAAACACATCCATGTATTAGAACGGCCCAGTCAAAGTCCAGATCTAAATCCAATCCAGAATCTGTGGCAAGATCTGAAAACGGCTGTTCACAAACGCTGTGGAGCTGTTTTGCAAAGAAGAATGGGCAAAGATTTCAGTCTGTAGATGTGCAAAACTGGTAGAGACAGACCCTAAAAGACTGGCAGCTGGAATTGCAGCAAAAGCTGGTTCTACAAAGTATTGACTCAGGGGGCTGAATAATTATGCACACCCCACTTTGCAGTTATTTATTTGTAAAAATATTTGGAGTCATGTATGATTTTCGTTCCACTTCTCACGTGTGCACCACTTTGTATTGGTCAAATATGTGACCCTATCTTCTCCAGACAGCTGACAATGAACCAGCCATACAACAACTGGTTATCCACTTTCCATTTGATAAACATCATGTGCGAGTTTATTCTCTGGGTGTCTGAGTCCAACAGTGTTAGATCCTCTTCAAAGAAAGTTTCACTAATGGCAGCTAACAGCAGCAACAAAAAAAAAAACAGCTGCACTTACTAACAGAAAAGTTCAGGATATCATCAACAGCTCACCTCTGCAACAGTGTCACCAGACAAAAGTGAGCTTCACTGACTCGTCAACTTGTTTCGAACCGCTTTCAGAAAGTTTTACAGCCTCGTCCAGAGTAAACAAACATGTACACCAAACATATTACTGAGGTAAACACCAGACTGACAGCCACTGTAGCTATGATTATGTGATGTGACAAGAATTCAGTTGACTGTGATCTGCAATCTACTGACATCTAGTGGTCATATTTTACACACCACACTGCTAACTGTCATCTTTTATGGTTGACATTTACCCACTGACAGCTGGTTACAAATTCACATTTTATTTTGTTGCTTAACAGTGCATGTGTGTTGCTGTAAATGACCAACGCTGCCAGCATTATTTATGGCAGGGATGCCTGCGAATTATATAATGTTATCGTTGGTCTG
Organism: Haplochromis burtoni; assembly: GCF_018398535.1. NCBI lineage: Eukaryota > Metazoa > Chordata > Actinopteri > Cichliformes > Cichlidae > Haplochromis > Haplochromis burtoni. Next base: position 11,704 of record NW_024583352.1, read on the forward strand.
CAATTGGTAGTCTGTCTCTTGGTAATTGCTAATGTGTCAAAATGATAGGCAGCCTTCTGTTATATTTAATATTGTTAAAAACCTTGTTAAAAATTAAAATGGTTAATGTGCCTTCTGCTGCGCACTTCTAAGGATATAATTGCTAGAAATAAACAACTAAACAAGGAGAAAAGTTCCTAAGTAACTACATTTTGCTATCA
>NW_024583352.1:13862-16955 GCF_018398535.1 Haplochromis burtoni
TTTTAAGATTAGGCTTAAAACTTTCCTTTTTGCTAAAGCATATAGTTAGGGCTGGACCAGGTGACCCTGAATCCTCCCTTAGTTATGCTGCAATAGGTGTAGGCTGCTGGGGGATTCCCATGATGCATTGAGTATTTCTTCTTCAGTCACCTTTTTCACTCACTTTGTGGTTAAACGCTGTATAAATAAAATTGAATTGAATAGTTTAGTGAATTGAAACAACAGAAATTTGAACTTTAAAGTCCAGTTCATCGTCAGCAACTTAAAAGAATTCAAACAAGTAAAGATTTATAGTTATTTTATACTGACAAACGTTAATATTACAGCAAGGTGCCATTAGCTTGTCAATAAAAAAAACAGTAATGTCATCATCGCTCCACCAAGGCAACAGGCAATTCCTAAAAAAAACTTATTTGTCAAATTCAGACTGACTCTATACACACATAATTCTACTACTAAAGCAGACTCCAGGGACATTTTCTGTGTGTTTGTTTCACATACCTGGTAAACTACCAGAAAAATAATTCTGGTGTTTTTGCTCCACTGAGTAACAACTCCCTGCTGTCACATACAGTTATACATTACCTGAAGGCTGAGTAGAGGTTGGGTTGTGATTATAAAAATTTGTTTGTCAACAGGAATAAGATAAGAAGCAAAAATGTATCCTAAATGTTTGGACGTATCTGTGTTACAGCAGGCTGAAACCTTGTCCATAGCTCCTCCTGGATTACAGGCCTTGCTCCCCACAGCACAATCAGCTTGCAAAAACCGACTTTACAATCTTCAAAAAAAAATAGCCTTCTCACGTTCACATAAAACACAATGACCAAGAAAAGTCACCTATTTTTAAGAAGAAATAAAAATACAAGTATATTGTAAATATAGTACTGCTATGCATGGTCACACTTTATGCTATGATTCAGTCCAGAGTGCCACTTCATCAGTGGAGAACCAGAACATTAATAAGTGCCATGCTATTTCAAATTAAGGATACATTAAGCCAAGACAAACAGTAATTATGCTATATACGCTACTTATGATTGTCAAATAAACTTATTATCTCATCTCAAACTGGTAGATAGCCTCAACAAAACATCACCACCTTTAGCAATATGGTCAATATTCTAAGCTAAACTGAAACTAGTATTTTTGAAGTTAGTTGTGATTAAATCTATTAATGTAAAAACAAGTAAAACAATTATTCAGTTCCAGTCTCGTGTCCAAATACCTTCAGTTGGATTAAATTGATTCTCATCGTGTCATTTGTGCTAGTCAACACAAGTGACCCCACTTGTATATGCATTGTGCTTACTGTGATGTCACATCAGTACAGATGTAAAGCCCACATTTTATTTTATAATAACAAAGCCACTTTTCTTTTACAACCATATCTCTTCTCTTTCTTTATTTCCAGTCTCTGCAGACTCGTTGTGGCAGCTCCAAATTTTTCAGCAGCTGAGTCATTGCCTATTTGCCCTTTAATGTCACCTGCTCTAGCCTTTTTTGGTATTTCTCTATGCCGCTCATTTGAGAGGCTGATGGGTGGGTGATAATGAGGGCTAATGGTCTGTCTGAAAGACTGAGTATATAGGGGAATACACAATGCTGTATGCATAGAGACGCAAAGGTCTGTCATTTCAGAGAAAAATGTCTCATGTGATTCCAAAAGAAGCTAGTTTTCCCTAAGAAAGCTGGTCTGTGATTCTTTCCTCTTTTAGTTTGATCAAATTTAAATACTGACATTGTGAACTGTGACAGTCTCGTCAGCTACAAGTGATGGAACAAATATGTTCTTGTCTTAATAAGAATGACACCTCTAGAACAGTCAATTCCAATCCAGTTTCTGTTCCACCCAAATAATTAGGAATTTGGATTGAATGATAGGGAGTGCTGAGGGGATCAATGAACAAATTAAACTAATAGAGAGTGAAATGACAAAAAAAAAAAATCAGATTCAGAAGATAACCACTGCACTGTCCATTAGATAATACTGTGTTTTCCTCTTTTAGACAATAGCTGTCCATCACACTGGGAGGCTGAGCTAGCATCTGGCAGCATCAACAATTAATGCATGAGGATGGTACAGCTTTCCATCAGCCTCCTGTAAATAGCTGGCATGTGGAGAGCTCCCCAGCAGATGTGCTACAAGAATTCATTAGTGTCCCCTGTTCCTCATACTTGTCCCCAGAAAGCTATTATCTACCACGCTGAGCCTGAGAAGATTCCAAAAAAAGTACGAGAGGAAAAAAGAAATTCCCATCACTATCTCACAGTGTGTGTCCCTGCTTCAAAACACATTCTGGATCGTTTTCAGGCTTATAAACAGCAGCGTTGTCTTGTTGTTGTAGTTCGGAGTTTCACTGATAAGCAGGTCACAACATTTAACATGAAAAACATATCCAAATGTTCTCAGAGGTGTGACATTTCATTTGGGATTTTTTGCACATATCTTCACTCAGAGCTCTTTTATGGAGTCATGTTTATACCTGACCTGTCTACTGTGCAGTAAAACACACCGTGGGGTGTTTGCCTCTTTAGTCCTGCACTTTAATGCCTACCAGTAAGACACCCTCTTACATCTAAACACAGTATGTCATGAGATAAATGAGACCCTATCTGCAAGATTGTGGAGCTGTTTCTTAGGAAGAAATGTGATTCATCGCTGCTTTTATTGTCTCCTTTTAACGTACTCTGGGGTGGGAATTTAAGGCATTAATTGCGATTAATTAATTTGAAAATAACATTGCAAACAAAAATTTTCCATTCTGTGTCAGTGCCTAAAGCATTTGGACAGGAACAGACAAGACATCAGAATCAAAGGCAGCCAGTATAAGTGGAGGGAAAAAAAGAGGAACCTCACTGAACCTGAAATGAATGTGCTAGGCAAAGGACTCAATTTCACCATTTCGCCACAAAAGCTGCCCATAGTGGATTTTATCACAGGCACAGAAACTTTGATAAGGATTAATAAATTAACACAACTTGAAGCAGAGAAAATAAGGAAGAAGGTCTCAGCTATCCTCCCCAGTGTGAGAATTCCTTCATCCAACCTCACACAATCACAAACCAAAACATCACTATATATTTTACCAG
>NW_024583352.1:31303-58609 GCF_018398535.1 Haplochromis burtoni
TGCAACACTGGGCAGAGAACATTCCCTCTAAGACAGAAGGGAAAGAACTGGAGCAAACACATTTAAAGAAAGCTCTTGAAACATGTGATCATCCCAACTGGTCCTTCATCAAATCAGCAAAGATGCACATGAAAGAAGGTCAGAAACCAACTATTGGAAAATACACTGAGTCAAAAGCCTGGCCTCCACAGTCACCTGACCTAAACCCAATCAAGATGGTTTGGGATGACCGCAGAGTGAAGGCAAATGGGCCAACAAGTGCTCGGTGGTAGCTATTTTGAAGAATCTAAAACATGTTATGAGTTATTTCACACTTTTTGTTTAATACATATTTCCATATGTGTTCATTCATAGTTTTGATGCGTTCAGTGAGAATCTACAATGTAAATACTCATGAAAAGAAAGAACAAACAATAAATGAGAAGGTGTGTTAACAGTTTTGACTGGTGGTGATAAGCAGAAAAAATGTCATCTCTTTTGTAGTAGGTTTATCAGAGAAACTCTCTTTCTCTAAGCGTAACATCCCCGTGCGCTTCAGACCCAGCCTCATCCGCAGACGAAAACGGATTAATCCCAAGGACAAAACCCCCACACAAGCTAAACAACGTAGTATTACTATAGTCAGCAAGCAAGAGTAACCTCTAAATTGGAGAAACCAAACAGCATCTCCATAATCACATGGCACAACAGGAGCCACCTCAACAGGACAAGACTCGACAGTACAACTAAAGGAAAAAGGTCACTTTTTCGAGGATGCCAATGTTCACGTTTTGGACAGAGAAGACAGATAGTTTGAAGGAGGAGTGAAAGAAGCCATCTATGTCCACTGTGAACGACCATCCTTGAACAGAGGGAGTGGCTTACAACACCAACTGTCTGCCACCCACACTGCAGTTTTGCAATCCCTTCCCAGACACCTCAGTCCACGCTCACATCTTTGATCAGGTGATATCGATAGATCACACGATAGGATGGGGAAAGATCTCCCAATGGTTTCACCTGAAACCTCTGCTGATAACCACCCATGACAATTTTTTTATACCTTGGCTCATGCGTTGAGGCACGTGATCAATAGTGAGTTAACCACCCTGTTAAGGGACAACTTCCCACTACAGATTAAATTCCTGGGACTCTCCACTATTGGGTTTTAGGACCGAAGAACCTTCTCAGGTGAGAGGTGAAACATGTTCAAGAAACTTAAAGAAGTCCAGTTGTTTTTCTTTCCAAGCTCCTTAGTTTACCAGGTTATCTTGACCACGTGTATGGTATTTCTTTTAACATGCAGCTGAAAATGTATATGTAATAAAGTGGGTGGTGAGTGTATTTCCTTATACTCTCAGTAAGAAAGCTACTCCCAGCTTCTGTAAAAAGTCTGTCCAAAACCAAGCCACCGTTCTGGATAACACACACACACGGATCAGATGCTGAATATACAAAAGCTTGAGTTGGCAGACAAGAAGAATGATGTCAGCCTGCCTTTTGGTGTTATTTATGCAACCAGCTGGTGGCTGTTTAATAAAAACCTTTAAAATATGTGCTATAAAATTTTCAGGTAGATGTAAAGAACAAATCAAATTATATATAACAATAAACAGTTGAAAAATAAATGGCCTGTGTTAAGACTTTCAAAGTCTTAAAACAATGAAGACTTTGCGAACACCACTGTTACTTGGCAGTGCAGGGGGGTGCCACCTGCTCACATGCAAGACTGTCCATCACCAAGAAACAGCCAATCGAGCAGCTTGACGGTGTTACACCCTGGAGGCTGCATCAGCAGATGGAGGAGAACAGCTCTAAATAAACAGCTATGAAATGCACTCAGGCGCTCATCTACAACAATCTACTGTGTATTTAGCAGCATGGAAACCACTGCTTTACTCGGATCAGTCTGGGCTGTCATCAGTATACTGAGTGACTGAGGATATACAGTACAAAGAGATGAATGCGTGATGGGTGATGCATCCATACCATATGTCATTCAAACATGACTCAGTTTGAGACATTCAAATTTAGAGGCAGTGGTGCAAATTATGGAAAAGACTGCCAAACAGGCTCAGTATATCAGGAGATATTAGACTTTGGTTGTGTCTAAATTCATGGCTGCATCCTCCTGAGGCCGCATTTGTAGACCGATTACGTCATAGCGACGCGCCAAAGGCTGTCCAAATTCGTAGACTCCTCCGAATGCAGCCAACAAATGCGTCCTCCTTTTCCCCGAATTTGAAGGATGGGTCGGGTGTGTCCTTCGTGGCCCACCATATCCCAGAATTTATAGCGCGGCCCAGCCAAAAACCAGTTTCCAACAATGGCGGCCGCTACTGAGTTTTAAAATTACTCTTACTAATCTTTCTGGGTCACAAAATAAACTTTCAGGCGAGTAAGTAGCTGTGTAAACATCAAATATCTACTCAGTTTATCAAGATATCGCATATTTGCAACAGTGCTTCGACGTTTTCGGAGACGTCTGCTACCCACCAGCTCGATAGCTAGTCGGGAGCTCGAGGGTCACTGAAGCCGCCGAGAACGGCACAACTCCCGGCACATCATTTTCAGATCACCGCGGACTTTCGCTACTCTGGTTAATCGTAATATATAAGTCACTTAGACAACCTAAAAATGTTATTGTTGGGCTTTTTTCAGTGTTTTGTTTGTTCGTGAGTAAATCGGTTTGGCTGAGATTAAAGTTATTAGATTAGATTAGATAAAATAAAACTTTATTAATCCCCCGGGTGGGTTCCTCCTTGGTTTTTACACAGCTGACTAAACATCAAACTGAAAACTGATTAAACAGAAATATGAGACGGTCGAGAATTTACACCAGTGTCCTGTTATATTTTAGATAGCAAGGAGCAGACGGCCGAGTTTATTCAACTCCACCGAGACAGCGGTGACGCTAAGCAGAAGGCTAGACCGTCCAATTCCCCCAGCCGTTTACTTCATACCCGACCTCCTGAGGATCCGGCCCACGTAGACCGCGAAGGCCGGGTCCTCAGGAGGATGCAGCCCATGAATTTGGACACGACCTTTTTGTCAGATGGTCTGGCCATTTAACTCTCATTCTATCAACATATTTGCATTTATTCACATTTAAACATGTCTGTTGGAGATCCAAATGTACTGTACATTGTACATTAATGTTCATTTTGAGCTTCCTTGTGGAACAATACATTTCTCCTTGAAAAGATGATTAACTTCTTAAACCTCAGGGGTCATTTACACATTCCCTGTGTGAAAATGACATGCCCAAAATAAATAAACTATTTCTCTGCAATTACAAACTGTAAACTATCTTGGTATCATCGTAATAAAGCTTCATCAGAGGTGTAAATATTGCAGCAGATGCTACTTTGTCAAAGTAAATGAGGATGGAAAACAGAAAAATAAGTCTTTCTCCTCACCTAAATATTTTTTTTATTTTGAAAACATGCTGCAAGACAATAAACTCCAAAAAATCATGAGTCAACATCTGCACACTGTCTGTGCAAAGACTGATGCTGCTAAATTGAAATACAGCAACTGAGGTTTTAGAGAAGACATAGCCAGGCGCTCAGTGATTTGGCAGTTTTCACTCTTTGTTTAGATGGATTTAGGTGAAAAGGAAAAGAACATCACTGATTAGAGGAGGGGGCCTAAGGGTACATCTACCACCATCTTGCAATGCTGTGATTGCAGATATTCCCCAACTGTCTGTGAATTGTACTCGTGGCCATTGATCAATTGGCTTTGATCAGTGGTTGTTGATCAATGGTCATGACAATTTGCATATTAATGATGAAAAAACTGACCTCACAGCCCATTGTTCTTTCAGTGGGCTAGTTTCAGTTATTGTGCAAATGTCCTGTTTACAAGGTTGTAGACCTGCAGTCAGCTGAGACTGAAGAAGTCACCTGGATGAGTGACAAAACGTTTCTCCTACTGAAAACACATCGCCAAAACTTTTTGGCATAACGGGTCGTGTTTTTGCAGAGCGAAATCAGTAAGTATTTACGTAACAGACCTGGCGATGCAGCCCATGAAACTCAATAGTCCCCATCTTACCCCGGTACTGGGGGCATTGGGGTTTAAGAGGTTTTAGAAAACAAAGAGATAATAATAAAACAGAGATGAAAAAGGGATGAGAGAGACAAATGAAAATAAATGCAAAGAAGGTCAAACTGATGAGCGGTGAAAATGGCAACGGCGCAAAAACAAAACAACAAAAGATGATGACAATACAACTCAAAGACACTTATACCTGTATATAGTACAAAAGTTCTACAAAGACACAGAATGGCCTAAGAGAGGCATAAAAACGCTATGAAGGCAGCTTAATACTTTATATAACCTTCCTCAAAGCAAAACAAACCTACAAAGGGATATGTTATGGCCATAGAGAAAATTTAACACACACACAGACAAAACCCCTGAAAAGAAATATGGAATTGTCACAAAAAGCATCAACTTAAAACTACAGCAAAAGGGACCAAAGTAGCTACAAAGCCTGAAAGAGCTGCACTGAGACAGACTTTCTGCAGAACAATTGAAATTAAATTAAATTAAGTGAAAACACCATTTGTTTGGTTCTTTTGATGTTTTCTCTATATTTTTGTTTGATAATTTGTTTTAATTTCTTCTGTTCCACTGACTCTTTCAGGCTGTTTTTATATTTGTAAAAAGGAGATAGCTGTAACAGCTAGCTACTCTGCTAGATTAATGCTTAATGGTAGCTGTGTCAATTATAGCAAAGTGGTTATATTTAAGTTATGTGCAGTTGTAGTACAATCACAGACAGAAATAATTAAAACTGCAGCAGCCTGAATACGTAAAAAGTGTAGAGGGGTGTGTGAGTGGGAGTTCAAAACAGTGACTTCAACCCAAACCACTACCTCGCAGTACCCATCTTGCTCCAAAAATTGAAGATGGCAGCTACCATAAGTGGCCTTCATCAGGGTCATAGTAAAACATTGTAAAAATTGCTTAAATACAAGACAGGAAACAGAAAAAAAATTCAAATTAACCAGTCAAAACTTCATAGATAGGTCAGCTGACATATAATAGGTAGGTATTGGTTAATTGGCTAAGTCACGACCAAGTAAATACCGGACTAGATCATTACTGAGGAGGAGGGGGGGTGTGGGGGTTGTGTCACCCCCCCGCGTTGGTCTATTATTTAAGTTGTTCATCTTCCCTCAAGTGTTGCTGGAGTTCCTGCTTCGTGTATTCTTTTATCCTCTCCATGCACCTTGGAAGCAGGTGAAGTTGTGCCAGAATTTTTTTTTTTTTTTTTTTGCTACCATAAGTGGGAAATTTTGGCTTTACTTTTGTAGCATGGGAGGAAGTGGAGAAACATTTTTTATACAGTCAGTGAATGAATAATGGAATAGCTAGCAATAAAAGCTTCATGTAAATCCCAGAGGTTTTTATTATCTCAAGTTTAATGCTGAAGAAATGATGATGTTCAATTTTACTTTCCTGTTACAGGAATGACTGAAAATGTGTGGTCATGTTATTTTCTGTGAAAAACTAAGTGCAAGTCATAGGCCAGCACCCTTGTGATGTATCTCAGGGAGATTTGAAGCATGTCTAGTCTGTGTTTCAGCCCTACCCTACATGTGGTTTCGCTGTGTAAATCCAGTTGTTCTGTCACCTCTCCAGCTGACTCACCGCTGTCTTTCTCATCAAATCCAATAAACAAGGGAAGCAAGGGATTAGTCACAGCTAAATACACTAAGCTCATTTGATAATCATGGCTTCTCCCCAATCTCCGCTAATTAACAATGGATGTGACGAAATTAATCTACACAAATGGCTGCGAGTGGCCATCAATGTTATCAGAATCACATGAAGAGATTTAATTCCGGCATTCCGTGGCCTTTGTGGCATAAAACCTCTTTTGGTCTTAAGCCAGTGCATCGATATGCAGGTGGCCGAATATTACTACAGTGCCCTTGAGACCACTGAAGGATTTCACTCTCAGTTTTTCAATTAAATTACTACGTGTCCACTTTACCCCTCAAAAGCCAGGCACCCAGTCGACACTGTTTTGACAGAGGACTTCACATTAACTAGTTGTAATTAACAGGGTTGGAAACACTCCTTTTGTCAATAATTTTAGGACTTTGGAAACATGAGAGGAAAAAGGTGTTCCAGTATTCTTAACCCTCTAATGATAGTTTTGTAAATTATCCAATTTTAAGAGGAGCCTTGCCAAAATATAATGTGCTAACCTTTCCCATTAGTTGTGCCGGGGTAGCTGACATATAAGATGCAGTTCTATTCAAAAGATCTTATTTCTTAAACCACAAACATGACAGAGCAATTTTTAGTTTCCCTTCTCAGTCAGGTACACAGACGACAGTTCAACATTTGCTGCTGCATTTATTGAAAACTTTGTTTTGGATGTGAACATACACATGTTTGTCCTGGTGTAATACCAACACTCTGCATGAATTAAGCAAGTCTAGATTAAGTAATGTTGTGGCAAAGATAGCATGTGTCAAAACCTCATGTGTCTAGCCAGTGCATGCTTTGGATGATCTAAATCAGAATAAACCACAAAACAGTGTGTTTTCACAACAGGCAGGCTTTATCTATTGTATTGCTCCTCAGTAAACATTCAATTTCATTTATATAGAACCAAATCACAACAGCAGTTGGCAATTTATATTGTAAGGTAATGACCCTACAATAGTATAAAAAGTGACTTTGGGGACTCGCAGCTCAGGTACAGCACTGCCAAGTGGTCAGAAATGGTCATTGCACACCTGACGTGGATTATCTAAAGTGCACCTGAATCTGAGGTGAGGCAGTCACACTCATCCCGAGTCAAAGCCACCAGCCAAGGCCTGGGACAAAATAAGACCAAATGAAATTAGCAACTATACATCTGTTGTGTTAAATGACAAGATAAGTTGTTTATTATTTGTTAGGAAAAGTGTATTTATATAACACAGATACCATTGACATTCAGTGCAGCGTGACAAAATCTGCACAAATTATTCCATTCTTCCTGTTGAAAAAATAACATATTCAACATCTGCATGTTGCATCTGCATGTTGCAGATGTTGAATACATCACATTACCTGAGAAAAATCACATCTGCCTGAATGAATGGAGGGTGATATAACTGTTGTTTGGAACTAAAATAAATGATCTGTTTATTATATTACTTGTAAAACAAAATGCAATAAGTCTAATGCAAAATGTTAACTGGGGGAAATTCAGTGTTGCAACTATCCCAATTCCAACTGGGCAAAGAGAAAAATCACAGATATAACTTATAATTAGACACATACTTCTCCTCAGTTATTATAGTACCAAAGCTCTAGTTGCTTGCAGCGTAATTTCCATTTGACTCACCACCAAAGCATAAATATATGCTTGTCCACAAAGGCCCTGTGTTAGACAGGCATCCTGTCCAGGGTGTCTCAGGATATGCTCCAACCTCCCTGAATTGGGTAATCGTTGAGTAATCACTGTGTAAATTGCATGTTAGTGATTCTGATTGCTACATCAAAGAGGAACGATTAACTTTGAAGCCTAAGTCATTATCTGTGATGACCCCAACCTTATCTTAATTCTGTGTTTTGGAGGAAGAAAATGATTTTCTTGGAAAACACATGAATAGTTTTTGTGGTGTACCAGTAAGATGATTTCCAGTAGAGTTGTTCAATTCAATTCAATTTTAAGGCAACTCAAATGTAGGGATGGGTACCGCTATCCGGTTCTGACATAAACGGTAGTAACCAGACCGAAAAGCAGCGCACATTTCGGTGCTTTTTTTCCCTGAGATGTCACACACTTTGAATTCTAGCCAATCATTTTACGTTTCCGAGGATAGTAGGCGGGCCCAGGTACGTACGTTCTTTTAGAGCAGAGCTACAGATTAAAAATGCCCAAGGCGAAGCGGTCAAAGTCTGGCTGTACTTCACAGGAAAAGATGCAAACTCAGCAGCAACAAGTGCTTTAAGCTGATACTGTGATACTGTCAAAGGAGGCAACACCTCGAATCTGATGAAACACCTGGCGACGCATAGCGTTTTTTTAAAAGCCGAGAAATGCGCCGTATTTGATAGCTTGCTGCGAGACCTCACACCGAGCACATCTACTGCGGGTGTGGTGCCTGTTATCGGACCCGGAGTTAGCAACATCCCCCAAAAACCCGAAGAGGAGAGTCCTGGCCCCTAGCCCTGCCAGTGTAGCAGAAATGATGAGGATGATGATGCAGCAGCAGCCGTTCTTCTCTGCGTGAGTAGCTTAATGTTGTTCGTGTGTAATTTACGTTGAGTAGGCTAACCACGTTATTACATTAATGCATGTAAGGTGAACTAGCAAACATCATCATAGCTACATGCGCTGTCTTCTTGTTTGATGGCAGATGCTCCCTTCACCCTGGCCAAAAAGGCTAAAATGACCAAAGAAAAAGTGGAAAACAGCTAAACATGAGAGGTTTTTGGACAAAGTTTGTGTTTTTTCCATTGTTTAAGCACTGCTTCCAGCCAAGAGTGATACCATATATGCCCTCATAGCTGCAGAAAAGGCTAACATTGTTATCTTTTTACAAAAAAACAGCTGAACATGAGAGGTTTTTGGACCAATTTTGTGTTCTCCATTCTTTAAGCACCGGTTTGAGCACCGTTTAAGCACCGGCACCGTTTCAAAAGTACCGGTTTGGTACTGGTATCAGATAAAACCTAAACGATCGCCATCCCTACTCAAATGTAGTCAAATTAGCAATTTTCTAAACTTTTAAGGACATTATTAGAGAAAGGGTTATGTTAATTTCCCCCAAAAAATCTTTTTATGTGTGCTATATTGTCTGTGTACAGTTAAATAACCTCATGTACTGTAAATTCATTATTAAACAATATTTTTGTATCGTCACAGTTCTAATGCAGGAAAAAAAAGATCAGAGAAAAAGGCTTAAATACAGGCAAATGGATCTTAGAGAAATAAAAAGCTGAGATAAAAAGAGAGGCCCTTTAGTGTAACAGAATCCACTTAATTTCAATTGGAGCTGAGAGTGATAAACAATCTGAATAATGTTCCTGAAGTGGTCTAATATCTTTAGGACACCGAGAGCTGGAGGATGGAGGGCAAGATGGGTGAAGAGGATTGTTAATTTCATCAAAATGGTGGCTGAAGGAGTGGAGGAGTGGAGATTCAGCCCACAGGGAGAAAAAAAAGCCTCTCCCTCCTCCTTCATCCTGTTACATATTACACTGCCTCCCATTGCTCAGCCTAATGTTTAAACTCAATTATTCCTCCCACTGTTAGACAAACAGCCGCATCAGCTGGGGAGAGTGTTCACACTGTCCCTGGGTATATTGTAGCACTGCGTTGCTATTTGAAGCCAATATTAGCCTTTTATTAAATCTGGTCCAGTCAGTGTCACATGATGGATTTGATGCCAAGTGTTAGGTTATGTAAATGAAAAATGAAAAACAAGGCCACTGATTACCTAAGCTAACACGACAGGTGATTTGAATCACACGTGAAGAGATTTATGCAGATGCTTGAAGTGTTTTAGCAGGCTTTGTTATGACCGGAGGATTGGTGCAGCCTGAAGACACAGCTCTCCTCCTTCCACTATTGATTCCACATTCCAACAGAAGCTTTGGATAAAGAAGGAAAGAATATAATCAAAAACACAAACTCAAAATGATTAGGATGACTTCCATTTGGAGGTTTTATGTTCAGTACAGGGTGACCTACTCAGTTTTTGCTCAGTTAGACCTGCATCGACCCCGTTTTAGTCCCATTCAGTGTTATTCACATCACCTGTCAGTGGATAAAGTAAGTTGACTTAAGACGATCATTTAAATTTAATGGATGAAGCCGGCCACTTACGCAGGAGAGATGGCACGCTGACAAATGATTTCCAGTCAGCAAGCATCCATCAGAAAATGCTCAAATGAGCAGTTTCACATGGAGTGACAGTGACTGTGAAGTTTTAGTTCCGGATGTGTTGCTGGAGGTAAATGTTTATTCAGACGTCATTCAAGTGTTTTATGTGTGACAATCTCTTTTTTTTTTTCTTTCAATTTGCAATCATCCATTTTCCACAGAAAGGCTGAATTCAGACATACAGTGGATGCAGTCATTGTATTTTAGCCATCTGTTCTCCAGTGATCTACTGCGAAAGTCCATTATCCTCAGATACCAGGCCCACAGAGAAAATTATGATAAGTCAGGCATTTTCATGTCCCTTTGTCTCCCATCAATTATCCACTTCTCTGTTTAGTCATATTTTTTGCAATAAAAACTACAGACATAAAAAAGAAGCACATTTTTACCCAAATTTCCAATTTTTTGTTTCTTTATAACCAACTAGAAATAGCTGTGGGTCTAGAGCACAGATGTCAAACTCCAGGCCTCGAGGGCCGGTGTCCTGCAGGTTTTAGATGTCCGTGATCCATCACAGCTGATCTAAATGGCTAAATTACCTCCTCAACATGTCTTGAAGTTCTCCAGAGGCCTGGTAATGAGCTCATCATTTGTTTCAGGAGTGCTGATCCAGGTTGAGATCTAAAACTTGCAGGACACCAGCCCTCGAGGACTGGAGTTCGACACCCCTGGTCTACAGCAATGTATTCTGAAATAATCCTTACATGTTACATTGACCTCATCCCAAAATATTTTACATCTTTGTTCCAAGCACAGTGAAACAGCCTTTCTGTAGCTTCAGTGAATTAAATACATATGAGATTTGTCATAGAGCTTGACTTATGACACCCTAAGTTTAGCAGTAGCATCTGCTTTTCCCTGACTGTATGACTCATATTATCATGAATCACAGAATCTGTGGACTCAAACACAGACCCACAGACTAAGAAAAGTTCAGAGTATTTATTACAAACACGTGGGCTGTAAAACACCAAGATCAAGTCCAGCAAGAGCACACCAAGAGGAAAACCAAAAGAGACTAGAAAAAGTTGCATTTCCTGGGAAAATGTTGGGTGAATGCCATGTAGCAGAAATCATGTGCCGAAAACGTTTAACTGTCTGCTGAAGACATTTATGTGGAAGGGTACACTGAAGAGTGTCAAGAATGTAGAGGGAGCATGAGCGGAGAAGACATGCGGCCACAGCCACAGATCGGATTCGAACCTGAACCGCCTGCTCTCAGGGCGCCTGCTCATCCCAGAGAGAGATATGACAAGAGAAAAAATGGCTTCAATCCCAGAGTTTGAACTCTAAGAGAAGGACCGATTTCCTATCCTGAAACAAACGCAATTTACAGGAAAATGGTAAACGATATCAAAAACATTCTTTCACCGTGAGCGTCAGGAGTGTCTGAAGATATATTGGCACAAGGCTCATGTCTCTGGAGTCCACGGTTTAGCAGATATATTGAGATGAAATGTAAAAAAAAATCGTAAGATTTTAAAAAGTATAAAAGTTATGAGCACCAGAAGATATAGCTGGCATTAGCAGAATTGGCTTCAGATGTAATAGTCTAAAATTTGAGTGGTAAAAATAGCACAAAAGCTGTGGGAGTAGTTAAGCAGCAAAGAATAAAGAAACAGGAACTCAATAGGCTGAATGCGTACGGCCTTCACCCAATAACAAGGTGAGTACAATGAGTAGCTGAATAATGAATGGATGAGCTGGTCCTTAAATAAAAGAGCTTGATCAGGAACTGGGAAACAGGTGTGTCCAGCAGAAGGCTCTTTCAGGAGCAAGATGACTCAGCCATCTGAGAAATAGCCAGAGCCAGTGCAAGAAGAGGGAGGAAAGGGCGAGGCTAGATATTGCCAGGCTTAGTCACAGCTCCTCGTATAATGTTTGACAACCAAACTGTTTTTTTACTTTCTTTTTACCATGTCAGAGTGTAAATAGAAAGGAAGTAGCAGAAGATAATTTTAGACCACAAGATTTCATGTGTGCCCAGTGAGGAATATAATCTGGAGAGAATTAAAACATGAACCTTTTTTCACATGGATGCCACAATTAAGATGGTTTTTGACTGATCTGCTGTTTGATGGATTACTGTAGGGGGCAGAGGAATGAAAAAAGATGAAGTAGTCTTTGTGACACTTTCATTTTGAAAATATTGATTCTACCAATTATTAAAATGAGCAGAAGGAACCATCTATCAAGTAAATGACTGATTTCATCAATCAGGCTCGATAATTATCATTTTATCTTTGGATCAATTTCCCAAATATGGGAATGATTTTACCACACTACCCTGAAACACTTTGTCAGGTCCCTTCTGTCATCTTCACTCAGAGAAAATATCACTGACTCCGTTTTGTTCACTGTATGTGAAAAGTAATAAAACTGGAACTGATTTCAAAATTTAAATTGCCCACAGTGATAGTTTATGTTTAGTCTGTGCTGCTGGTATTCTATAAAATTGTGTTTGATTCCACAGCCACCGCGCGAGGTTCACTCGGTGATGTGAACAGCAGTGGGGAGAGCGGACGACCTCGGGGACAGTTATTAGTTGTGAAGTATTCTTGTTCATTAAAAATTCTGCTCTTGGCCTTTTATGTTTTAAATGAATCCATTTCCTGCATTTTTCCCCCAAATCCAAACATTTCCAACACATTAAACAAACATGGTCAAGTAACCCTATCAAAAGCATTTAAAGACACACATGCTGCATCTGAATGTTCCTGACTGTATTTGGTGCTTCCGTCTCCCACAGACAAATCCATTCTGAGCTTTAACAACAACTCCTGCTATTATATTTTGGATTTGTTTTGCTAAAGTTTCACATTTTTGTATTCTAAGGTTGAAAGTCAACAAGCTTACTGACCTCATATTATCTAATTTGTCGGAAGGTAATTTCTGAGTAATGCACTTATCTCTCTCGTCTAATACATCCTGATTTTCAGGATGTTGCTGTGTTTTTTTGTCATGCAACAGTAGCGTGAATAATTTAGCAGTCATGAAATTTTCAGCCTCCTCTTCTTCGGTGGTAACAAGAAAAGCCACTCTGAGCCCAGGATGCAAAGTCACTATTTATTCATGAGGAGATGCCACACGGCCAAGGAACACAGTGGGATTTGCAACTGGTCAGGAGAACGCGGCCTGGCTTCACCCATTCATCGGTGCTAAGCAGCTGAGCATCGTGTATAGATGTTATTATCAGCAAAGTTAAAGCTGTGCAGCCTGCTGACTCCCAGTTGCAGGCTGCTGAGTGATTGGGAGTCAAGCAGGGATTATTGAGGTTTCCCACAGGAATACAAGCAGCTATTTCAAGGGAACAAAAAAACAGAGACTGAATTTAGTTAATTCTTTCTAGAAAAATGTAGCCTTCCATTATGTCTGTTGGAGGTATTCTCTGGGGGAAACAGACAGTGTCAGAGCATGATATTTCCATTTCTGCTCATTGTGAAGCCTTCGATAAATAAGCCATCGCTCTACTGTCAGCTCACTGTTGCTTATTCTGGCCTCCCATCCAAAATGACCACTTTACATCTCATAGGGTTGAAAGCAGTTAGCCAAGTGGCTGTCATCTTTCTGAGACTTCTGACAGCTTAAAACTCACTTAGCAACTCATAATCTGATTCAAAACAAAAAACTGTCACATATTTTGAATGTCCCCATGAATGCCCACAAACAAATCTATAATACTGTCTGTGTGTAAAAAGAGACAGATTAACGACTGAGGCCGCAGGGTCAGCTGAATACGATTTAAGAAACCAAACACAAAGCTGAGCAGAGATGGGGTAGTGATAAGGTAACGCTGGCAGTTCACCGCCTGAGAAGATTTTAACACTCGGGGAGAGTCGCTGTTTATTTGGCCCAACATTAGTGTTTGGCTGACTTGCATCAGGCAGAAAAAGATTGTTTATCTATCAAATGCAGATGATTCACTACGTGTGCTCACTGCATATGAGCCTTGCATGCTTTTGGGCCTGTAACTCATTTCACAGCGTGTCAGAGCAGTAAAATAAAAGGTTTTACTATTAACAGGAATTCTGCTCTATTCAATTTCACCAACAGACAGTTTAACCTTGAGCCGTCATGAACAAGTCCAGTACCATCATGAATTATTCAAGGCCCCTTTTAAAGGCAGCACCTTGACTTTTGAGGTGTTGAGTACAAAATACAGTCATCAAAAAGAAAGTTTTGACAGCGTTCTATACAGTCCTGTGAAAAACTAAAAGTACAATCCTGAGTTACTGTGTGTGTTCTCCTGCTCGGTCTCCCAGCATCCCTGCCCACTTCCTACTGTTCTGTCATAATAAAATGTTCAATAAAGAGCGGCCCAGAATGGCTGCAAAAGAATCAAGGTGCTAGACTGCTCAGTCAAAGTCTAGACTGAAATGCTGAGGCAGGATTTTAAGAGAGCTGTCCATAAATAAATGTCCACAAACCACAGAAAAGTGGGCCAAACCTGATGATGTCATATAGAAAACAATTACTCCAAGTTATTGTTGCATAAGGTGTCATGAACCAGAGGTTGGGCCCAAGGAAAGGACCCAAATACAGACACCAAACACATGTGGAGTAACTATTGTTACACCCCAGTTTATCCTTGTATCCTTGTAAATCAAGGATATTTATTTAGGAATAACAGAATACAGAGCGGACAAAGCCTTCAGACACGGAGGTTCGGTCACTGGGATGGAAAGGGAGTGTCCTAGTAAATCAGGTTGCAGGAGCTGTCATAGAAAAGGCCTCAGAGGAACAGGAGGGATTCTGTAACAGACGGAGAGGTGGTTATTGTATGGCTGAGAGGCAGGAACTTGACAATCGTGAGCAGGTGAATGATTCTCCTTACTTTACAGGTCCGAGTTAGTAAGCACTGAGGAGGGGAGGTCCGTGGAAGTTTCCTTGGGAGCCCTGAGGTGTAATGAGAAGGTCGGAGGGCAGACAGACAGGGAGATTGAACCAGGGAATGCAACACCTCTAAACACAGAGAGTTACACAAGGAATAGAAGCAACTATGAGTCTCAGAGGGTCATTCTAGTTACTGCTGTAGTCAGCATAACTAACTGTGAGGAATAGCAGGTTGCACAGGTTTAAGTAGCTCTCCCGCTGATTGCTTGCAGATGGAATACAGGTGAGGTGCTGGAGGTCCCAAAACGGGAGGATCTGCAGCCACAGATGGAAAACCTCCAGACGCTCCCACGGACCGTGACAAAAAGGTGGTTTCACAGGACTCCAAACAGTTTGGTGTTTCTATTTTGATACCCACACAACAAATGCCCTCCATATAATACTACTAAAAGAAGACAAATAACAATAAACTGAAACAAGTGAACCCTCTCTGGAAACTAAATGAAATTAAAGTGATATAAAAACTTTTAAAAGTATAAATAAAATAAAATAAAACATAATTACAAAACATAAAACTGTGACAATTGTGTTTATAATCGTATTTGTTATATAACTAAATGTTAATCAAAGGTTCATTTAAATGAACTGGTGCTTTGTTTTCTTCCATTTTTACTACAAGTCACATTCATCCTTTCACACACATTCGTACCGTGCTTTGTTCTAGGCTTTTATGCTCTTTTTCTAACTCCCATGCACACATAGTGGGGACATCAGGAGTAAGTATCTTGCTATAAGCTGGTTCTGCAGTGCAGCAGGTGGATGGAGGCACAATAGTTGGAAGCTGGTGTCGTCCAACTCAAAGTCCCCAAACTTCATCAGCGATTTTCTTTGTGTCGTTGATCATATACAAAATTATACTATTCACTCTTTTACATACACATCCTTGGTGTTGCATTATGATTGTATTTTTTTTTACCTTTTTTTGGGTTCATCTCTTGTTTGTCTTTAAAATAAATTAGTTATCTATTGGCCTTCATCCTGTGTCTCAGACTCTTTCGTCATAGGCAAGTCGTGACTGTAGTTAATCAATATTTAATTAAAAACTTAATTTCAAGTCAGTTTTAATCTGGCATAAGTAGTGGCTGGTCATTTTTTTTAATTGGGTGGGGTTATAAGCAGTGCAGGATGAGCAGCGTGGTTAAGCTGGTCTGTTTCTATCAGCTGAATCACAAAGCAAACAATCGCCTTCCAACAGCTCGAATATGGAATCGATTTTTCCAGAGCGAGGATCCTCTAGAAATAAGACCTACGCAGTAGATATCATTTCAAACTTTATTATTTTATGGTGCCACTAAATAGTTTAGTTTAGTTCAGCATTTATTGCCTAAGCTAGGTTGCAATGACCATTCTTATTTCAGCCTTTAAAAATGGAAATATATATAATATACACATTAAAATAGGTGAATCAAGCACAACAGACTATTAAGTCTAATAAAATACCATAAGAAAACAGTAAATTATTCATGGCTGTTTAATATTTAGAAGCTGTTGCAGTTTGAGTTTAAAAGGATTCCGTACCTTAATACTCGGCACGGAGATGCTGTTTCCCCAAAAAAAGATTTCTGAAGAGCCAAACTTTCCAATTGATGCACTGTGTGTTACTGAACTCAGAGCTCTTGGAGGAACCACAAGGTCACCGAGCACCTGCTGAGCCTAATTATGCAAACATTTATGCATTAATTTTAGATTAATGAATATGAAAAAGTCATCAAAACTTTTCAGGTTTACTTTCTTGAGCACATTGCAGGGGTCCAAGGTTTTAATTGCCCAATTATATATCATCTTAAGGGACATAAGTGCTCTGGATGTTTCTTGTGACCATGAGGTTACTCACGTCTCTTCTCCCAAACTAGTTTACAGAAGAGGGGTTGTGGTTTGAACCATTTTACCATAACCGAGGGTTTGAGAATCTGTCTAGGTGAATGTCCGCTTTAAAGGCAACAAGTCATCACCAGAAGAAAAATGACAAACACGGGCAGGTGCAGAGTCATATTCATCTGACAAGAAGCGCGGGCAACAAACAAAATGTAGATAGTGGAGACTAAAAGTGTGACGAATTCTTTCAGCTGAAAGTCTGTCGGTGTAGCGAGGATGCCTACCGTGTGTGCTGAACCTACTGTCAGGGTCCATGGTCGGATACATACGAGCATAAGACTGTGGAAAAGTAACTTACAGCAAAGTGAGCATTCTTTAAAAATAATACAGTAATTTATCAATATTTATTTATCACTAAACAAAATCTAATCACGAGTTGGTGTGGGAATCTCCTGCAATGATGGGAATTGATAAGAACTGAGGAATTCCGATTCCTTATCAATTCCCTTATAGATTCTCATTGGCTCCACTTTGAGAGTCACCACCTTCTCTAAGCAGCATATCAAAGACATTACAGTCACGCAAAATAATGACACGCTGAGAGGTCAAATGTTTTTGCACGTTGGAGGTATTTCCCCTCTTTGTTGTGATCGATGTTGGTGTCATTACTCAAAAAACAATTATTGCACATATTACGCAGAACACTTTTCTTAAAAGTAATGCAGTACGTTACTTAATTACACCCAGGAGAAAGACATTTGTTATACTACTCGTTACGTTATTCTCATTTTACTCTGTAAAATAATCTGAAACACACTGTCTCATTATTAACAATGCAAACCTGAGGTTACAGTCCCACACACCAACACAAATCCCGATCCTAATGAGGACACATGCGATTTTTGTCTTAGTATTTAGGTATGAACACAAAGCAGACAGCACAAGTCAAAGATGAAAACCAGCCCAGAGAGACTTTAAAGTGATTCTACTGTAGAAACATGAACAGGTAGAAACAGAGACTGCAGCCTGACTGCTCCTCAGTTTGTTACTCAGGAGCAGTAACAAACTGAAATCAGCTGATCATAGCGAGAGCGCAAGAACAACTAACTGGGATCGATAGGTTCTCGATTCCCATCCATATCCCCGGCCCCTCACTAGACTTACAAAGAATTTGGAGAATCTGAGAGAAGTTGGATGTAGGTGACTTTCCTCTTTCTGTAATCCTGAACCGATGCCATCATGTACAGAGCAGGACCATGTGTGGGCCAAAAACTACCTGTTGCCCTTTTTCTTCTTGTGTCTGGTAGTTTTTAGTTATTTGAGCTCATTACCCTGCAATACTCATTTGGGGAGGTATGATGCTTCCTGTAGAGTAATTAATGCATGCTCTATTGCTTTATTGCATTACGTGCTTTTCATGTATGGTGTCAGAAAATGCATTCTGTGTAACTATATGATGCACAAGACAGCTGGTTTTAATGTTCGAAATGTGATTTTTTTCTTTCTATCACTCTGTGGTGTGAAATTAAGTAGATTGATTGGATCCCTCGCATGCATCATTAAGGGAGATGATTAATGAGAGTGCAACATCCCTCAACTAACCTTGTCTAAGAGTAACGGTGAGAATAAATACTGGACATATGCTGTACAACTCAAGGTGAAGAAATAAAGCTGGTGAAAATCAAGAGGACAGGGGAAAGTGTACGTGTCATAATGTGGAAAATCTCTTTAAAGGTGGTTTGTTGGTCCCCAGCAGCACCCACTGAGGATGTGACATCAAGCTGGAAACCAAAGGGCCAAAAGCTGGCAACTTGAGACTGATTCCAAGAGTGAGAAGTTCCTCATAAACTCCAGAGTTAAAATGTCCGACTTCAGCTAACATGTTTACTGCCTGGCACAACAAACTGTTTGGAGGCAGATCCAGAGGCAAATGTTCACAGTATTCATTACCAAAAGAGTTTAATATTAAAGACAGAAGGTTTTAGCAAGGGGAGCACTCTTTGAGAGGAAGGGAGAGCGAGCAGTGGGGAGATGATGGAGAGTGGGCAGGCAGGTGGGTATTATAACTTCAGAGTGGGAATCCAGAGAGCAGAGGGTCCACACCAACAGAGGTAATCCAGCCAAAGCACCACAGAGAGTGAGCGAAGTGAGGAGAAGGGGGAATGAGGAAGATAATGTGCCAGAGTAAACACAGAACTAACGCCTGATGAAGTAGCTGTAGCAATCAGCCGAATAATGGGCGAATGGACCACTCCTCAAATACACTGGAGGCTCGATCAGGAAATGGCATACAGGTGCTCAGCAGGAGACCACACCTCCTGCTGAGCACAAAAACTCGCCCATCTGAGAAGAGGGAGAGGGAGAGAGTGCAAGAAGCAGAGAGGGAAGGAAGGAGGAGGGCTGGATACCGCCATGGCCGTGACAACTGCTTCTGATGGTAAAATCAGCCTAAATAACAACTCTGTCAGGTGATTTATTTTTTTTAATTAACTTATTAAACAGATCAGATGACTTTTTGTACTGAATAGGTACAAGAATGGTCACATAACAGGGACATGGCTGGTAAACTATGTTAGTAGAGCATTTAGAAACTGATAAGTCAGGTATTGTTCTCAAGAAACACTATTCAAGTGGGCTCTTCATGCTTACACCAAAAAGTGGAAGCACTGTGACATGATGATAATAGTGCAAACAGCAATCATAAGGTTGAGGCGGTTGTTTAGAAATACTGTGTCCAAAGTGTCTGACTTTAAGATTTAAGATGATATTTCCATCTCTGCCTAAGCAACTGGAGGTTTTTACTCACCAAGACTCTCATAGTTGGAGAGATCCTAGATGTATTGTCTCTTTGTAATGTAAGAGTTTTTCTGGTTGTTTTATTCCAACATGCATTATTTTATTAGAAAAAACACCGTCTTTTTTGAAATGCATTAGAGTAAGGAATGGTTTCAGTGGCTGGTGGTTGGCATTCAATACAAGCATATAATACTGTCCAAAAGTCTTGAGTCACTTCTCATTTTTCCTTTTTTGTTTTTTAAATGACAGACATTATTCTAATTTTAGTTTTCCAGGCTTTTTGAAATTCTTTAGAGTTGGTTTCTTTGGACATTCGTTGGTGCTTTTTCACAGATTTTCAGTCTAGTCCTTGTACCTGAGCATTTACAGAGAAATATTTACTTTGTTTGTTAACCACCTAATTCTGATCTGTGAATCGTTCAAGGATAAAAAGGCGCTTAACCCAGAGTATGAACTACTGTTGTCACTACACAAAACTAAAAAGTAAAAAAGAACCAGTTTTAAATTGTATCTTTTGGCACTTTGTTACCAGCAGCACAAGGTGTTCAACCCCCACTGCTTGGTAGGTGACCCGTTGTAGTTCTTGAGCTACCACTACCCAGAGCTATAAGGTTGTTGGTTCAATCATTGGATGCCAAGTCAGTATATTGTCACTATTTCATTTCTTGAAAGAGAAATAAAGCCAGGTGCAATAACATTCAACCAGCACAGTGAATTCAGCATTGCAGCAATAATTTAACTGGTAAAGATGAAGATTAAAAAGCTCTTTTAGCAAAACACTAAAAGTTAACAAACCTTGCAAAATGTGAAATGCATAGAAATGTCTCAGTGCTGTGCTAGGTTCAAAAGGACAGATAAGCCCAACAAATAACATCAGAGGTCTGCACAGCACGGGCTGCTGTAAATACACTTCTTCCCTAAATTGTCTGCATATGTTGCACATCCACTCCTGCTATGGGGTTAGATTTATCACATAGTATTTTATTCTAACTACCCTGTACTCAGACACTTGTCCATCTGTTTGAACATTTAGGACCAGATTTGCGAACGTGTTGCTCCACTGCACACTGGGTTTCAAAAAAGAGAGAGATCACAGTGACAGGATCATGTGTAAGAGGTGCCAGACTCAGAGATTCTTTCTGGGAGTTCCTTTTTCAAGGCACAAAATTTATGGAGGAGAATATTTCAATGAAGTGTGCAATCTGATTTACGAACATTTGCGACGCAGAATAAATTCTTAATCCATTGAAATTTCACTCAGAAAAAAGGCATGTCTTATTTTTTTGCGCTTTATATGGCGCCAGTTACAGTATCGCTGCATGGATGAGGCATCACAGAGTTTAAGAGCAAACAGACACTTGTGTCAATTTATTTGGATTGTCAGACCAAGAGGTGATAAAAATAAACAGATTACCGAGCCACCTAATTCTAAATTTGCTCAGTGTATTTAGAGATGACCTAGAACCTCCAACTAAAATGAGTTTCAGAGCCTGGGCTGTGGGGTTCAAAGTAAAATGGAAAGAAAGGCCAAATGATGATGCTGACTTGGACCCTGTCCTGAAAATAGTCAGACCTTGGATGGACATCAGGCAGCCCATTTCTCCTTTTTTCTTTTGCATTGGTTTGATAGTTTGAAGATGCTGTTTGCAATTAAATAAATAAATAAATAAACTTAACATATTTCCCTTAATAAAATGAACCCATTGTAATTTCAGGACCACGGACAGCACACATGGTTTTTAGTATGCTTCATAACTGTGGTGCTACTTGGATTTATGGTGGTATTCATACACTCGTAGTTTGCGACCTTAGGCAAAATCGCGCCGCTCTTGTAAGACTGAGTATGTCATATTGAAATGATCTGACTACACCAGTATTTTGTACTTTTGTAAGTCACCTGTAAAACTCACCACATCGATCAGCACTATTTGTGCATTGAACGTTTAGCAAATGTGGCTCTGAGAATGATACTCAATCAGTTTATTAGGTCTTGCACTGATTCACGGGTAAAGCAGTGTCCACCACAGAGAGTTAACGGTCCATTTTTAGAAACTTTGGTGGGGTGTGAGTGCTGACAGTGGAATAACTCACAGGTTGATCAGCCTGAAGAATGTGGTTTGTGTCACATTTGTACTTTTGTGGTTTCTGTTTTCTTTTATTTGCCACTTGCTGAGTTGTTTCAGTCACTCTGTTTGGTTAGGTACAGGAAAAAGGTGTGTGATTTAAAATGTGTTCTTTCACAACAACAACCGTTTTATGGTCAAAGCATTATTTTGTGCATTTGGAATAAGAATGGCATGCTATTCTTTTTGAAAAAGAATCCTCGTCTTTCTGCGTGATTCAGATATTTCAAATCCCATCAGCCATTACAGACATCTGTGATGTGGCTGTAGATCCCTGACTAAGTCTTTTCAAAATGTCCTGTAGTCTTCTCTCTCATTTTAATCTTGTCTTTAATGTATTTTGCTGTGATAAGGGTTGAAAGCCTCAGAGGCACCCGGGACTGTAAGATCCAGATATAGAGATGAGCTGGCAGCTAGACCTGATAATACCACAGGAGATCCAGCCAACCAAGTTTCCTGTGACACCAGCTCGAACCGCAAATCGCCAACAGGACAGCCTCAGAGAGTCATTAAGTTCTGCCAGCTTCTGATAGCAAAATCAATCCAGAAGCAGGAACAGTCGCCACACATGTGGCGTGTGGAAGCCTACAATTTAGCTTTCAACTCGGAAAGAAAACATTTACTTCGTTCACGTGGGAGTAGCCTGAAGTCTGTTATACTGTACTGACCTGTGCACTTATTAAATACAAAGTGAAGGAGTGGTATAGTTACGATGTAAAATGTAGCAAACATTCAGAATTCAGGACACATTTCAGACATATTGGTTTTAAATGTATACAGTTAATGTGTAACTGATGTGCAGCAGCAAATACAGTTAGAAGGAAAATCAATGTTAACTTACATTTTCTATTAACATGATTCTATGAACAGAATAATTATTGTATTGGTTATATATTAAAAAAGGTCCCAGTGGTGTCCATCATGAGACATTGTTCCCTTTTCACTTTTTTATCCCAAACACAGTTGTTTGTTCAATTGTTCATTTCACATTAATGTATTGTTCCAGCCTCTATGGGTCATGCTAACTCTCCACTCTCCAGGTCCGCTGTAGAGGTTTGAGGAAATGAGAAGTCACACAAAATAGTGGAAACAGGTGAAAAGTATGGGCAGAAATCTGTGCCATCAGAAACTGAATTTGAATAAGTTAAATTCGAATTTGAATTGTTCGGATTGAATCTGAATTTTAACTTGAATAAATGCTTTTAAAAACTGAATATGAATTAGCCTAATTTGAAATTCAATGTTCATACAGTTTTCTACCCCACAGTTACAGCATGTCTGACTACCTGTTCAGCATATGCAAAAATATATGAGTGTTTATATATGATGAGTTTAAGCATGTGATGACAAAGACCTTCCATTATGGTGTTTGTCGTCACATGTCACAGACATCTGGATGATAATTTGGAATAAACAAGAAACTAAAAACTTGTTACTTCATCTTTTATCTTTTATCTTTTTCATTATTATTATTATTATTATTATTATTTTACATTTTTCATTGTTAGGCTTTGGGTTTATTTGTAGTAGTCCTTTCCAACTTCTTTCCCTCTTCCATGTTACTGTGGCAGCTTGTCAGCATCTATTTGGGTTGGGAAGTGGAACAGAAAGTAAGGAAATCCAAAGTGCCATTAAAACCAGGAGAGGTTCTTATATTTCAGAAGAAGGGATTAATTCAAAAGAAATGACCTCAATGCCATATTTTATTTAGGAACCCTAGAGAGCACTTTGCAAAATAACACATTCTTATAATTTCACCCTCAGATGAGCCAAGCTACAACTGTCAGGGAAGGTGATGTAGGTACAGAGCATATGAGAGTGGTTAAGTTAATGTCTCTTGTCTAGATGAAGGCACAAGAGGGATCAATGGCAAGGCGTAGAGATTCAGTATCTTCAGTCTTCAGTGGACACTCCATTTCTGGCACAAAACACCTGTAAAAGATGGTCGATTTAGGAGGTGACCCGACAACTTCAGCCTGTCAAACATATTAATGGAGCAGTATGTTTAAAAAAAAAAACTAATTAAGCATGCACTCAGTACCCTAAGAATTATTATGGTAGTTAAACACAGTGATAGTCACATATCATATCACTTCAAACAGAGGTGATCCAGTAATGCTGCACTAATGAATTAGACTAACTATTCACTTTAGCTAAAGTTATTAAGTTAGCTAAAGAGTTGGGATGCTGTGTAAGACATAAATAAAGCTAAAATACAAAGGTTTGGACACCGTTTTGCATGTTTCCCTACTGTAGGGGTCTCTGCAAGCATACAGGGCTCTGAGAGGGTCCAAGATGACAACTTTGGAATTCTACTAGAAACAGTCGATCATATTTGTTTGTCAAAGCTGAATCCAGGGCAAACTACGCTAAATTAGCGTTTTTAGCTAACAGCTACAATAAGCATAAAAGTTACTGTACGGCTATCATTTGTTAACATGACGCTTGTTCTTATACATGTAATACATTTATTACCAACCTGAGAGTTTATCCACTTTCGGTCCGCTAGTAAAACGTAGTTCTATTAATCTGCGCTTGAACCGGAACCGGATGTAAGTTCCAAAAAACTGAATTTTGGAACTGAAATTGAATTGTAGAACTGAAACTGAATGGTGAGAAGTGAAACTGAAATTATTCGAGAGCTGAATTTTTAAAGGATAAAATGCAGTTTCAAAGCAAATGAATTCATTTTCAAAATATAAAATTCAATTTCAATTTAGTGATGATCATTTTCAAACCAATAAATTGAATTTCAAATTAGGCTAATTCAAATTCAGTTTTAAAAGCATTTATTCAAGTTACAATTCAGATTCAATCTGAGCAATTCAAATTCAAATTTAACTTATTCAAATTCAGTTTCTGATGGCACAGATTTCTGCCCATAGAAAAGACTTATTGACTGGCATGATGAAATTCTGCTACTCTTGTAAACTCTTAGACAAGTTACTGTTACAACAGATACTATCTGTGCTTATCTTTAGTCAGATTGAAAAAAAAAAGCCTAAATGCAACTGATCTTTAGACACTGTTTGGTGGAAGCTCATTTTTGATGTCACATGCATCAAAAAATGTATTCTGTCATAACTAGTGGTCCAAATTGCAATTAATGTACAGAATGTCCATTTAGTAAGGGCCTGGACTCCAACAGATACATCCACAGAGTAATCTTCTCTCAAGACTCTGTCCCTGTTCAACTCACTTAGTCTCCACTTCCAGGTTTGATGAAGATGAGAAAAGAAGGTAAAAGAAAAAAAAAAACAAAGCATCATGCTCGTTCTAAGCAATGATCAGGCGTCAACTACAGGGCTTCCTTCCTCTTAAGTAGGAGACTGAGAGTTACCGACAGATAAATTTGTTACTTCCAGGTATGCAGAATCCAAAGGCGGGAGAACAGAGAAGGGCCCACTCCTGAAACACAGGGTTTGGTTTACACACACACCAACACTCAGACAGATGGACAGAGAGAGCAATAAAGAGAAAAGATAGAAAGGAGCAAGCCAGCACAGGAGGGCTGAAGGAGCATGACACTTTTACTCACTACCCACAGCTCATGAGTCCACCGGTAGCTCAACAAATGAGTACAGACATCATTCTGTTTGTCAGTGTCCTACTCCACTCTGCCCTGGTGAAGAAAAAACAATCACAGGGTGAAGTGATAAAATTATAAAAATAATTATTGTGAAATAATTTTAACTTTACGGAAATATGAAACATCACCAATAAAAATTTCATAGAATTCATTCCCCCCATGTTTTGACAAACAACACAGAAGGCCAATGACAGTGAAAACTGTCATAACTTGTGCTGCGTGATTGACAGGTGAGGACCCAAATGCAAGTCTCCAGACTGTAGGAAGTGCGCAGAACTACAGCTTTATTGTTTAAACTCATAAGAGAGATTGTGACAAAGAACAAAAGGAGATGGAGATAATATACACACACACAAGATAACAAAGGAACAGGCAACAGGTGGAGAACACAGCTGAACAGAATCTAACGAATGAGACAGGAGAAGTAAAACTGAACGTGCAAGGACCTAACCAGGTAAAACAGGAAGTAACCCAGACAACCATGGAAACAAGACACTGAGATGACCCAGATATGGGGACATGACAAAAATAAGAGAGGGGTAAACAACAGTGAGAGGAGATTGACTCACAAAAGAACGAAACAACAACAAGAACGAGACAAAGAAAACAGGAAGGGAAACTAGATGAGAAGAACATGAGTGGCATGAGTAAAAGAGGAACACACAGGGAGGAATAAAACTAAGGCAACTGGGAACCAAGAACAAGACTAAATTCACTAAGTAGTACAAAAATAAGAAACAACATAAATACCAAGTAAACCAGGAATCTAACACTGCACTGAACCAGTTATGTGTTTGGGTGTTAGAGTGATGTCCTGTTAGGCTGATACATACAGCATACAAGTATCCAGCAGGAGTACAAGGTGCTAATATTTGGGGTACTGCAGCTGGTCACACCAGTTTGTTAGGAGTGTGAGTGAGATAAAAGGCAAGATTGAGAAGAGAAAGTGTGAAACAAAGCTCGAGACACCCTAAATGACTCAGTCCAGGGCTCAAAAATGAGGATGCTTCTGAAAAGGTCAGAGAAATTTGCTAATGTGGAGACACTTAAAGTTTGACAAAGAAGCAGAGCAGCATACTATGCAATCTGTGTCAAAATCATCTTTCCACAAATAACCTAACTTTGTGACTAACTCCCTGGCCATAAACATTTCTCTAAGATGTCACTTTCCCAGCTAGACATGGATGGCAGAGACAGCGAAACAGCAGTGTCATACGTAACTACTGCATCACATTTATGGTCAAATCGCACATCTGATCCATAAATGAGTCTCACTACTGCTCCCTGCTGGATGCTGCTGCCCCTCCCTGGGTTGCAGGTACTTGTTGGCTCCGGGCATATGGATGGATGTTCTGGTGAGGTTGTTGACCTGCTCCCTTGGTGGCAATGGTCGGAGGGGGGTTGGACTGCTTCTGTTTCAGGTGGGGGGGCTCTGCCGGGTGCTTCTTGGGTGCCTGGGGCCTCTGGCAGGGTCGACCGGCCTTTGCCTCTGGTTCTCTACGACTCTCACCCTTGGGCCGTGGCAAATTTTTTTTTAAATAAAGAATAGAATTAATACCAAGAAAATTAAAAAAACAAACACAAAACGTCTCATTTATTTCGTATAGTTTCGAAAAACCCCCAAAACCATTTATCCTCCCTCTATTCCTTTACTTTATATGTTTAATTATTAATACTCATTTGCCTTATTTATAAATGAAATGTAGTATAAATGAAATGTAGTATAAATGAAATGTAGTATAGTAAGACACTGTCTAAGTTGACAGGTGGGGAGGAACCCTACAATACTGTATATCTATAATATCTATAATATAAAGCTCCTTGAGGAGACTGTTGTTATGATTTGGTGCTGTATAAATAAAATAAAATTGAACTGAATAGAAAAGAGGAGAAAATATAAAAAGATAGAGCGCAAATACATATACACAGATACATACAGCCACAGTCTTCTTGTGGTGTGTGTGTGTGTGTGTGCGTGCATACATGAGTGTCTATGTATGTGTCTTTGTCACGAAATGTGCTTGAAAATAATGGTGGGAAGCTGCAATAAAGCCCGTCCCCAGGAGCCAGAGGCAGAAAGACATAGGTTCAGGAGATCTGGGCCATTCGCAGCGACCAAGACTACCGAAGACCTGAGGCCACACATCTCTGTGATATGCGCACGTTCATCCCAGCAGGAGAAGGAGGGAGGTCTGAGATGGTGC
>NW_024583352.1:64621-67743 GCF_018398535.1 Haplochromis burtoni
ATTACCTTCTATGACAAGATGGAGATCTTGAGGTGTGCATGTGTTCTCTAGACTTCAGCTGTGACTCACACAGTACATACATGACCTTGCCATGTTAATACATGAATTTTAAGCCCTTAGAGTTACTCATTAGCCAATAACACAGAATGTCCATCTGACGAGGTTTAGCCCATATATGAAATATTTTATCATTATAACATGACTTTATGATCTGCCTGTTTGAAAACATCCAATTTAACCCAGGTTACTGTGAGAGGAGCTCCAAAAGTAAGCATTATTCCCAAAACTATTAGACAACATACAGTTCTGAGGTCTGCCATATTACAAATATTCTAGCATATAAATGAATCAAACAAATCTGATGACTGTATGTGACATTAATAGGTCCAAATGATCACATAATAAGCAGCAATTCTTGTTCATCTCTGAATTTCCAGATTAGCTGGTTGGAATTCCAGCTGGTGTGTCTGTGACTGCGACAGACACACTTCGACACCAGACTCACACAGATGTCTGCTTCCCCATTCTGGACTCTTTCAGGGCGCACTGGCTGTTACATAATAACAGAATTTCCGAACAGTCTGACTAAACATATGATGCATACAGTACATATAAACTTGCACACGTGTAAACACACACACACCTTTTTACAGGTTATTTCTGCTGCTGTGGAAGAAAAGACCACTGGTGCCCTCTGGTGGTTACAAGGAAAGAGGAAGCCCTAGAGGTGATGGGGCTGTTTGATTTGGATGACTGAAGCTTTCAGCTCCCAGGCTCAGTCTCACAGTAATCACATGACCAACTTAAAAAAAGGAAACCTAAAACCAAAGGTTAATGAAGAAAGAAGGACACATTCTCATCCATACAAAAAAACCAATATTAATTTGAGTGAGACTAAAGGGAGTTTCTAATATAGCTGCACAGCAAACACAAATCACAAATGTTGCTTTCTGAGAGGATGCTGCAGGGAGGGAGGAAGCATATGTTTGAAGAAGTAGTCACTATAGACTCAGTTTATAACTGGAATTACCCTCATAATACGCTGAAGACCTGCTGAGGTTTTCACAGAGCTCGGAATCATAACATCATGGAATTGTCATTCTCATATGCATAACACATGCAAATGTCACGTGTTGTAAGCCTGTTGCTAAGCTAAACACCTGGGGCAGGTTGCTTGGCTGTAGCTACGTGGCAGTATAATTAGAATTGAAGGAATTCTTTATGCTTTTGTCTTAGGAAACCAGCTTGTGTGATTGTGGCTGGTTAAAACCTCTGACCGGTAACACAGGACAAAGAGAATTCAAGTTCCTGCATCTGCTGATGCATTAGAATACAAAGTCTAAGGAGCTTGGAAAGAAAATCATTTGGACTTCTTTAAGCTTTCTTGAAGACGTGTCAGCTCTCATCCGAGAAGCTTCTTCAGTTGTAATTGGCGGAGAGTCCCAATGTTCACATTTTGAACAGAGAAGACGGGTGGTTTGAAAGAGGAGTGAAAGAAGCCATCTATGTCCACTGTGAACGACCATCTTTGAACAGAGGGCGGGGCTTACAACACCAACTGTCTGCCATCTATAATCCAGTTTTGAGATCCCTACTCAGACGCCTTAACTCCCACTCACATCCTGGGCCATTTGACCTCAATAAATCACATGATAGGGTGGGGCTAGGTTTCACAGTGGGTTCACCGAAAACCTTGGCTGATTGTGACCCACACCCATTTTCACACATTGGCTCATGTGATTAGGTAGAGGATCAATAGTGGATCCATGACCTTCTTGCGGACACTCCCATAAGGCTTAAAATCTTGGATTCTCCAACAATTGCTCTTAGAACTGAAGAAGCTTCTTGGATGAGAGGTGAAACGCCTTCAAGAAAAGATGCTTTTCTTTCCAAGCTCCTTAACATACGATGACCTGGATGACTGAGAACCTTCACAGACACATTAGAACACAAAGTAATGAAATATTATACTTTAATAAAAGACAAATGACTTTTCTTATTAAGAGTCACAGTCCTACAAGGACAACAAGAAGATGTAAGGATAATATCACAATGTAATATTAATGCCATGTTATGAGATGTAAAAATATGCCACGTGCATGAATATCGACTTGAAGCGATTAATAAATCTTAACTTGTTTGATGTGTAGGTGCTCACCACAACATGTTTTGAGAAATACGGTAACTGGCTGCTAAAATTAAAGTGACCATTCTTAGCGATCATACGGATCTACTCCTCCCAATAAAATTCCCTACATCGCTGTTTAGCTTCTCTGCGTTTGGCTCTACGTGCTGCTGATCCACTCAGGGATCACTTGGGAGATCTCAGTGCTGTGGTCCGTCTTTGATTTTGGTTTTTCGTGAACAACAATATGATGACTACCCAAAATGCATTGCAATTGGTGAACTGTCGTTGTATGTAATGGACAGACACTTTTTTGTTGTTGTTGTTGTAATTAAGGGATCACTTACCAGTGTCTCTACACAAATGGAAATATAGCATGGTAATGCTCTTCCGTTCCAAAACAGATGGGTATGACTTTATTTCTCATTATATTTTTTATGGTTATTTACATTCATTCAAACTTGAAACAACATATGAAGCGTCTGGTTAGAGAGGTAGCAGCCTATCATGTCTGTGTGAGCATCTGATAATTTGTCCATCTGTTCTTCTTCTGCCTTCATCAACTGTTTATCCAGTCAAACTTGACAGGTGTATTGCTGTTAACTTTGAGGTATTCTGGTCATTTCACATATGTTAAAGTTGACGTCTGTTCCCACTGATTCCCCCAGAGTGAGTGCTGCTTAACTGGCACAAATAAGTGCCAAACCCTTACCATACTCGTTTTTCTTCTTGGCAGCCTGCTGCTGCAGCTTCTGTCCGTTTTTTCTCTTTCTTTTCCTTGATAAAACTATTTTTCTTCCTCTTTGTGTTTTATGCAATTGCGAAACAGTTATGTTTTGTGAAGTAAAGTCAAGTTTTACAAGTTTTGTTTGGTTGGTTTTTCTTTGCATTACACTTTCGGCAATGAAGAATGTTCAGCTTCGCTTACAGTTCCACTGCCTAGAGACAGGCCAGTAATCCTTGGAGCGGGTACAAAGGGAACTATGTGTTTTCAGAG
>NW_024583352.1:69488-89488 GCF_018398535.1 Haplochromis burtoni
ACAATAATAACGTAGTTACTGTAACGCGTTACTTAATAACGCCTTAGTCCCAACACTGACCAGCACACAGTTGGTGTAGCCTAATATGGAGAAATGCAGAGGCTGCCACACTCACACTTTTGACCACAGAGTAATCATACATGACTCAGGACTTTTCAGGAGGACAAAGATATTAATTTGAGCAGTAAGAAGGAATATGAAGAGACTGTCATTGAAAAGGGGTTTAATTCTGGACATGTTACTTTGAAATAACTAAACAGTGGTCTTAATAGTGAATAGCTGTTGGGATGAATTCATACTTCTTGGGAAAACAGGGAATTAGTCATCAGTGTTGCTGTCTTGAATCACCCCACGGTTTGGATTCATCCATCAGTGACACAGAGGTCATCCAAATGTTGGTGAATTGATGTGGATAACTAATGGATCCAGACAACCTTTGCATCATTTATTGGACATGCAGCTGAATAGTGAGATAGTGAATAGCTCTACTACCACAAGGACAAATACAGAAAATCTTTAGTATCTCATAGAACACTGTGTCGACAATATGAGATTTAATCTTTGTATTCATTTTTATTTTCTGTGTAATTTCACTTATTAGTGCAATATAATATAATAATATTAATATTATAGCTTTTTTAACCTAAAACTAATTTTATAACAAAGTCTTGACCCTTAAACTGACCTTTGAAAGGTAAAAATTAGAGGTGTTGTTTTACAAAATTGTATCATGTAGTAATTCTGGAGCTCTATAGCTTGACAGCCAAGATAAGCTGTATGCACAGTCATATTGTTGGTAGACCCACCCTAAAGCACATTTCATTATTCTTTTGGACAGTTATGGGGACACTCACTTTCAAAGTAAACATGTTGTATTGTAACACTTAAAGACTGTGATTGAGACTGTAAACTGCCAGGAAGGTGTTTATTGACACACTTCTATGTTGGCTTCACTTGTCGGACCTGGAAGCTACGTCCATCTTTAATATTACAGTCAGTTGGGTTGACAGCTGTTCCTTATATTACACCATCTCACTGCACTCACTTCTCCTGCAGTAGTTTGGCAATGGCAGCCAGATTGACAATTAAAAGCACCAGCTGTTCATCTCACCGACTTCTTCTTTTGCATAATGACAGTAGATGAAATGAGGCGTTATTTGACATTTTCTTTTGCTGACTAACTTGTAATTGTTATTAAAGTTCAAACTGGTTCTGATTAAATACCAACAGGTTCCTGATAAAGACTACAGTACAATCTGCTCAGTTACAGTGCAAATTAACTATAGAAGAAATATGAGTTTATTTACATAAAAATATTATAATACACTATAAATATGGATGAAAAAGTTTCTAGCAAAACATTAGAGAGGAAGCAATCTTAGCTAGCTAGCTTGGCATTGGCATTTAACCTACAGTAAGAGGAAAACCAGTTTTATTTGATTAACTTGATTAACCAAAACTGGGTCGAGCAATATCAGAAGGGTTCCTGGAGTGACCTTATAGGAAGCTGCCCTGTGTATCAGTTTATTGGACTGACTTAGGTTTGTGTCCAAACTAATGTTTGTTGCTAACAAAATTGAAACTGAAGGAAAAATAACACAAAACTGTGCTGAGTATAAAAACTCATTGGGCTCAGAAAATAAAAATATTTGTAATTTGAAAGACATTACTAGGAATCTACAAGAGAAAATAAGTTACATTGTGGGAAGTCTCTGGGAACCCTTTCTATATCTTCTAACTCTATGATGCTTTTTAAAAATAACAAATATTTTTAAATAGAAATAAGGGAAATAAATAAAGGAAATCACACACACACACACACACACACATAAATATCACATGTACAAAGTAAATATAAACACATGAATAAAGCAAATCATATAAAACAACATAAAGCCGCTCTATCTGGGCTTTTCTCTGTGAGACGAGGCAGGACATGTAGGCAGCATAAAAGGGAAAAGGAACTAAAGCCAAAACAACAGCACATAAATAATTAGGAGTCCTGGTATGTTCTGGATTACCTAAATATAAATCACAGGTGGAGCAGGATATTGTGACAGGAAAGTGCCTGCTTTGAGTCCCAGGACAAACTGGGAATGTATATAGGGAAAGTGAATTAGAAAGGCTGTGTTCTTTATACATGCTGAGGTCATAAACCCATCCTCTGAATGAAAATGTCCAGTTATTGCTTACAAACTTCATATGAACACCGATTTGCTGTAGAAATATCGCAGGCAGAAACTTCTTAAACAGAAATTTGTTGAACTCCTAAAAATATTTTCCCTTAACGGCCTTTGTGAGAATAATAAGTACTGTCACAGTGGTGTATGTGGAGTGTAGAGGTGGACCACCCAAGTGTAGGTGGAATTAAACAATTTTATTATGTTTGGTCAAAGTCCCAAAGTAGTGATCAAAGTAGTTTAGTGTTAAAGGTGCGGTATGAATATGTATGTGCTTTGAGTGCTTTACAATGTAAAACTGGAAAAGAGCTACTATATTAATAAAGTCTAACCTGCTGGAAGCCAGGAAGCAAGACAAGCAAAAATGCTGACTCTGAATTGGGATTAACTCTGTCATTACAGACACAAGAGAAACTCGTGTACTGCAGTAAGACAGTATTAGTTTGTAATTCTTTCAGCTACACTAACATTGTTGCTTAAAGGTCTGAGAGCAAAGATAGATTTTTTTTTTTTTAACAGAATTCAAATTGTCTTAGTCGTATAAATCTACATTTCTCACTGACAGTGTTGGGGAGTAACGGAATACATGTACCGCCGTTACGTATTTAAAATACAAAATATGAGTAACTGTATTCCATTACAGTTACCGTTTAAAAGGTGGTATTTAGAATATAGTTACTTTGTTGAAATAAATGGATTACACGGCAGTACTTTCCTGTTTCATTTTGTCGCGGGTCAGGACTGTTTGGGTTTGTTTACAGCTACGTTCTGTTGTTCCAGGCGGCAGCGTTACGGTTACCATGGTTACAGGGTGACACACTCTCTCTCTCTCTGCAACTGTGTGTTTCCTGGGTGAGAGAGTGCCTTTTTGTTGTTGTTGTTGTGCTAAGCTAACAGGCAGAATGCTACAGGCATAGCTCTAAATAATGAAGCATCATGGGCAGTGTAGTCCGTGCTGCAGGGAGAATGGACTGCCATACACGTTAATGTGTTTGTGAGCGAGGAGGGAGAAAAAGGGGAGTGGAAAACTACGAGTTATCATCGAGCAGAAACGGGAGCTGGAAGCATGTAAATATAATAATAACGACTGCAGCCAAGAAGAGAGCCTGACGAGCCCAGTTGTAAGTACGCTATTAAGACTCGACTGTACACCGTGTTCGTGTTTTCCTCCAAAACAATAAGTTCCGTTAGAGCAGCCTCTCCAAGGAGAGAGTCTCTCTCTGTCTCTCGCTAGCAAAGTTGACCCAGACAACAAAGTAAAGCTATTTTTCGGCTGCGAGCCCGACACGGAACCCGACGTATTAGCCAGAGGTCCCTTTACGGTTCGGAGCCGCGGACCTTCAGTAATAGCAATAAATCACATTCATGTAGTTGTAAACAGCATGATAATATATCCAAAGTATTCAGAAGACGTTACTCTCATTGAGTAACGTAACGGAATACGTTACAAAATACATTTTGGGGCATGTATTCTGTAATCTGTAGTGGAATACATTTTAAAAGTAACCTTCCAACACTGCTCACTGGGGCATGAGAACATCTTTAGATGCTCTTAAAAAACTCCAGATTCGGTCCACTCGCTGAAGTCCATTCATGGGTGCATACGAGCTTGTCCAGCCAGAGTACATGTGTTTTTTACACTTGGAGAAAGTGTTTGACAATGTCCCTCGGAGTGTTCTGTGGGAAGTCCTTCAGGAGTATGGGATGTCTGGCCCATTGCTACGAGCCTTTCGGTCCTTATACATCCGTTACAATAGCTAGGTCTGTCTACTGTATATATACATGGAACTGAACACAAGATAAAACAGAAAACAAATATTTAAAGTAAATCAAGATGACTGCTGCTATTATGATTTGGTGCTAAATTGAACTGAATTCAAAAGATAATACTAAGACATGAAGGGGAGCTCTGAGGACATGGATCAAACCGAGGGCGGTAAATAGGAAATTAAAAAACCCAAACTCAATAAAAATCAATAATCCCAACCATAATTCAACAAAATCCAGGACTAGGACAAGGACATGCAAGCTTATTTTAAACTAGTTTAACTTAAAATATATATATTATAAAACATTATATGTTTTAGTTCTTTTTCCAAAAGTGAAATCAGAATGTTGCTTGGTTGAAGTTATGTTTAATCACACACTTTCATACTCTGATGGATGCATCAGAGAGCAACTTGGAGGCATACAGACTAGAGCAGCCAGGATTTGAACCACCACTCTCCCAATCAGTAGATGACCTGTGCCACCTCCTGAGCTACAAAGAGATATAAAACTTCCTCGCAGATGTTGAAAACAACCACCTACAGTGAGAAAACAACCAAAAAACAAATAATGACCATAAAGATGTATAAAAGTCAGAATTACTACAACAGAAGCTAAAAAAAAACTATAAAGAGACACAAACATCCAATGGAAATATTTAATATTCAGTCAACTGACACCAAAAGGCTGGCAAATCCAAACAACTATAAGATTTAACATCTTAAAGCAAAGACATGTATAACGATCATTTTAGGTTAAGTCCAGGTTTAGACCATCTAGGTAAGGTGATGGTTAGAGAAAGCCTTCAAAGATAATGTTGTCTAACTCATAGATACACAACTGTGTGTTTTGTCAGTGTACACACATGGGTTTGTACGTGTATGTGTCAAAGAGAAAGTGTGTAAGTGGCTGCGCTTGCTTTAATGTGAACAAAAATGAAGGGTATGGCAAATTAGAGAATGCATCTGCCTGGCGTCTGAATAACAAATAACACCATTAGGGAGACAGGGGTGTTCTCTGCCAGGTCCTGCAAGATGAATGGCTGTGTCACTGCCTCATACAAGCATAGTCACACAAACACACTCACACACACCACACACTGCAATACACAATCGTGCTGTCATACCTGTGGATGATTAAAGTGTAAAAGGTAGCAATCAAACCTTCAAACTGGTCTGTTTACCATTTCGGTGTGCTGCCTGCGTAGGCTTATGTCAGTCTGCCTCACTCTGTCCTATTTTCACACTATTTTTCCAGACTCAGACGTTCGATATTAAGTCAAGTCCTAACGGTTGTATTTTAAAGAATGTGAATTTCAACGAGTGGATAGTGCTGTTGCACTGCTATTGTGCAAAATGGTCATATTTGTGTTCATGTTTGTGTTACCAGTGATCATTTGCAGCTCACCATTCTAAATCTTTTACACTTTGAGATGAGACTGAGGGACATGAGATCCCATCCAACCATCCAAACATACAATCAATTCAATATGAGGTCTAAACAGATGTTGCAACTGAAGGAGGTTTCATTAAAATGAAAAAAGAACATAAACTTACCACAAAGGAAGAAAAAAAACCTTCAAATAAACAACTTGGTTCCGTCTTTATTAAAAACGTAATGACCAATTCAGCAATATTAAACGGCCTGAAAGACCACTGATATGGTCAACTATCTTGAAATTTGTTGTTCCTTGAGTATTTAAAAGTAGAATGGGAGGCAGAGCCTTCAGTTTTCAGGCCCCTCTTCTGTGGAACCAGCTTCCAGTTTGGATTCGGGAGACAGACACTATCTCTACTTTTAAGATTAGGCTTCAAACTTTCCTTTTTGCTAAAGCATATAGTTAGGGCTGGACCAGGTGACCCTGAATCCTCCCTTAGTTATGCTGCAATAGGTGTAGGCTGCCGGGGGATTCCCATGATGCATTGAGTATTTCTATGTGTTAATAGACCTCTCTGCACTGAATCACACTTGTTAATTATCTCTGTCTCTCTTCCACAGCGTGTCTTTATCCTGTCTTCCTTCTCTCTCCTGAATGAAGCAAATGGCACCACCCCTCCCTGAGCCTGGTCGGAGGTTTCTTCCTGTTAAAAGGGAGTTTTTCCTTCCCACTGTCGCCAAAGTGCTTGCTCATAGGGGTCATATGATTGTTGGGTTTTTCTCTGTATGTATTATTGTAGGGTCTACCTTATTATATAAAGGCGACTGTTGTTGTGATTTGGCGCTGTATAAATAAAATTGAATTGAATTGAATTATTTTAAAG
Organism: Haplochromis burtoni; assembly: GCF_018398535.1. Lineage (NCBI taxonomy): Eukaryota > Metazoa > Chordata > Actinopteri > Cichliformes > Cichlidae > Haplochromis > Haplochromis burtoni. The sequence goes on from NW_024583352.1 coordinate 75,697, forward strand.
GGTCAAGAAAAAAACTTTCACAGTATCTCCAATATCCAAGAACACTCTGGAAGAGGTACACTCAAAAAAAGGAAATTGGGTGGTTGTTACATTTACAAAAGTCTAACTTGTTTCTATGGTGAAAGCAATTAAATCATGTTGGATCTGCATGAACTTCAACAACTTAATTTGTTTTTGGTCAGATGACATGATACAATCTAGGACGAGTGGTTAGTTGCTTGGGCTCACAAAATTCACAAGATCACACGAGATGTCAAACCACAGGAAAATCACTGGGGTTATAAGAGGCAGTTACGGTACTCTGCTGTTACTGTTTATTATGGTTTAACTTATCAAGGACAAAAACATAAAGAAAATTCTGCATCAAGCATGGCTTTCCTACTTTTGTTAAGTCGGTATTAACAGCTCAATGCCATGGTGGTTAGCGCTGTTGCCTCAGAGCAAGGTCCTGGGTTCAAATCCACAATCTGGCCAAGTTTGCAATGGGTTCTCTCTGCACACTCTGGTTTCCTCCACAGTTAGAAGTCATGCAGATATAAGGGTAACTAGCGATTCTAAATTAACCACAGGTGTTAAAGTGCAAATGGTTGTTTGTCTCTAAATGGTAGTCTGGCGACCTCTCCAGGATGTACCCTGCCCCTCTTACCCTATCACTTCCGCAGCCCAGATAGATAAGAAGATGGGTGGATTGGAAGTTGCTGTAAATCTGTTGAATTTTTGTTGAACATTATGTAATATGAATACAACATGTACTACAGACATAAGTTACATTTTTTCCATTCAACAAGATTATTTTTGGTGTAACAAACAAATACTAGGTCATGGTCATTTTACTAGGTCATGTAACAAGACTGACTTATGATGTGCCAAAGTGTTTAAACAATATAACATGAATTTAAATAAATTTAATTAGACTAACTTGGTACAAAACATGTTGACTGAATAAAAGTCAACTTAACTGAATGTTAATGTTACTCTTATGTTAAACCTACATATATCGTGTTGAAACAACACATTCAAGATGGATTAATATAACATGATTTGTTTCGATGGAATATAAGTGGCAAGATAAAATTACGTTCATCCGATGAATTATTTTTTGAGTGTAGGTATATCAAACCCTACAATCAAGAGAAACCTTCATGAATTGCTATAGAGAGGGTAAAACTACTGACCACACTCAGGAACAGGAATTCCACAGCTTGTGACCATAAATGATGTAGGAGTGTTATCGTCACAGTGGATTGTCTTTTTGCCACATTTTTCTTCACAGATCTTTTTTGTACTATCGCGTGATGATGTGAATTCTGTTGTGGGATAGATTAGATGTCACGAACATGCGAATGTGTGCAGTTTTCTTCAAAGCAAAGAGTAACTTCTTTGACTTATAAGATTTTTCCTTTGCTTTGCTTGACTCCTTTGTGACCTGCCACATTTCTAAAATGTGTTTTTATTTTCCCCTCTTAAAACAAGATATTACAGGACAGAGGCAGCATGTTTTGGGTTCTCTTTTTTGGCTCTGTGAGTCGTCTGGATTTCCATCTCATTTGAGATTAGCTGAGAAGAGCTGTTTTGGATTAGCTGAGCTCCTCGGTCTCCCTCTGACACTCTCAGATAAGAGGGCCTGCAGTCGCTAAAACACACTAGTCAAGGGAAATGCCCTTTTTCTACATGGTTAAGACTGCTCTATTCCTCTCATGTTGCCCAATGCTAACTCTTTGTGGAAAGGATTATTGCAACAGACTGCAGAGAGCCGTTATCATGCTGTCAAGAGACTAGTGGCTTTTTTGAGAATCACATAAGGGTTAGACCCATATACAAGGCTGACATTGGTCTGTTTATTACTGATCTAATTCTTTTCTCTCACTTGCGGTTGGGGGTGACTGAGCCTTAATCATTCATATTGTTACATCATGTGTTTTGTTCTTACTGGAATCAAAGCAAGTCCTGCACTTATTTTAGGTTTTAGTGTTGCTTAAGAAAATGATTTTGATGAGTGATTCTTTGATACTGAAGAAGCATGGAAGTAAAAGTGAACTGAAAAGAGAAAACCCTTCCCGGAGCCAGACCTAGGAGGGAAGCTTGCTGGCAAGAGTCTGGTGGCTGATCTTTCATTCATAACTAGGTACAGCTGCTAAGAATGACATTGCAACCCTGTGGACCTATCATCTGCAGGTACAGGCACTGGGATTGGATGCTTTACAAGCTAGGAGAGTGATCTCAGTGGGCCTCACTGGCTGGGTACCAGCTACGTAAATTTGGGCTCACCAACTAAATAATAGTCCAACACCATGTGGTGTCTTACCACTCACCCACTAGCCCCCAGCTGTCTGCTGTTATAGGGCTGCACAATTAATCAAAATTTAATCTTGATCATGATTTTGGCTCTCCACAATTAAATGAGGAATATTGAGCAATCCCAAAAAGTTGCTTCTGTTCATTTGGGTGGGAGAACCATTTCATCACTGACCAGAGTGACTTCTTCAGTCATAGCTGACTGCAGGCTTCCCCAACCTCATAAACAGTACATATGCATAACGACAGAAACTAGCACCACTGACTAAAAGAATCAACTTTTTGGGATTTCCTTAGCTGGATGATTGAGCAACATGTGAAAATCTAAAACCAAAGCCAATTAGGTGCTCCCTAAATTAGCACTTGATCATGTGACTGGATGTGCCACTCACAATTGTCCCCAGCGGACCAAGTTTTTTTGATTGGACTGGATGAGCAAAACTACATTAAGAATATATATATACTTTGAATTTAGAGCAAGTGGTGGTAACCAAGAAAAAAATCATATGCACAGTGAACTAGAGATTTCATGTCAGTATATCCATCCAGCTCACACAGGTTATGAGACACAAATGCAGGAAAATGGTCAACAACAAAAATTATGTTCCTCTCTTCTGGTTATTTTTTCAAAGTGGCAAAATCTGCACTGTGTGCAAAATGTTGCGGGGGACACAGACAGAGATCTCACAGCTGTTGAGTACTTAGCTGCAGATTTTACTCGCATTTATCTGGTAGGTACAATGATTGGAGAGGAAGCTTTTATATTATTTATCTGCAAAGCCTCGTTTAAAATAAATTAATTATCATAATGCATGCAGCGCAATATTAAGACATCATCAAATGATGTCTGTTTACAGTTAAAGAGCTATTTACATTTTCAGCTTCACAGGTCTGAGTTATTAGTACTGAGTTATTTCACCTTTGTTTGACTCCCAGTTTATACTGCATTTTGCAGTTCATTATTAAGGTTTATCATGAAGTAATACCCTGACTGGTAGGTCTTCAGGTCAGAAATTTTCATGAAAAAAGGGTAACTGAAGAATGTGAATGGAGTCAGGTTAATGAAAACATTTAATAAGAGCAAATATTGTAGTCTTTGCTTATCTTTCTAAGACCCAAATCCAGGCTGGCAGTGGGAAAGGCTTTCACCTTTCATTTGTTTTCCACTCTGTGAACATTACATTGCTTTGTACTCCGGCCCTCAGTGTGCCACTGAATATAAATCACACTGTATAAAACATGATTCTTTAAAGACAGGGACAAAGTGCCTCTCTTACCATTTTTTTCCTCCTATTAAATCAAACGCCCCAAAAAAATCTGATCTTGGCGATGGGGCATCTTCATCAGCAGCTTGTAAATGTCAGAAGCAGAGCACCTGTCAATCACTGCTAGCGACACATTAACAGCAATGCCTTTTTGCTTGAGGCAATTATTAATATGAGGACAACGTCTCCTGATAGCATCACAAACAACCAAGAAAACAGTTTGTGTCTGTATTTTGAAGTGGCAGGTATATAATAATTGTGCAGCTGAAAGCTTGGAGGAAGCTTTCAGCTTTCCAGCGTTTGATTATGGTAGTAGTCACAGTGTTTTGAGTCTGTCAGCTGCTGAGGAGCTGTATTTAACATTTTGAAGAAGGACTTACACATGCTTATTATGTGTTGCTGCTAGGGTTTTTCAGTGTTTTATTAATAAAAACAAAAAAAATAAACAGTACGAAAGAATAACTTATGTGTGAGGCAGGACTAGGGATGGGAAGCAAGAATCAAGCTCTTGTAGAGAACCAGTTCCCAGTAGTCCAGTGCTTTGGAATTGTTTGTCTGCTTGTCTATTCCACTTCTACTATAATCGGCTGATTTCAAGAATGAGAGCGCGATGATAACATACTGCAAACCACATTGGGGCAGAAACAGTTGCATTATGCTGCTAATACTTTGATGCTTTGAAAGTAACTGCACAGACAGCATGCTAACACTAAGCTAGCCAAGGAGCCAGAGTGATGTTAAAGCTGAGTGAATGGGGAACCCAGCCCAGCAGTCAGACCCTGGACTTCAACTAAAGTTACAGTGATGAGTAGTCATTTAAAGTCAGTAATTTTAAAGTCTCTTTGTGCTGGTTTTCATCTTTGCTTCGTGCTGTCAGCTTATTGTTTATATGTAAACACTAAAGGAAAGATGTTGTTGTGTGAGAAACAGCAAAGTAATGCAATGAATTACTGTCTCCTGAGAGCAATTAAGAATTCAAAAGAGTTCTGTGTGAAATATGTAGTACATTTTTTCAGTATTGGACAAACCACTGTTCTCAACAAAAAAACATGCACTAACATTTGGCCCACAGTATGCAATTACATTGTGTGAATGTAATGTCTTTGATATGCTGCTTAGTGAAGGTGGACTCAAAGCACAGCCAATGAGAACCAAGTGAGAATCAATAAACAAATTGTTAAGGAATCCACTCAATAAGTGATATTGATAATCAAATCAGAATTGCTAAATTCTTATCAAGAATGTTTAGAAGCAATCACGTGACCTGATACAGCATGATACTATGTTCAATGAAGGCACGATAAATCCACAGTCTTGTAAGTACAGCTTCTAATCTCACTATTACAAAGAATAAATCTATTCTAAATCTAACATTCTTTAACTATATCTACATTGAAATGCTCCTTGAATTCTCGAAGGCTAATAATCATGAACACCAGCGAGGGTTCAAATTCTTTCATCTCCAGTAAAATGATCAGTTAGTTTTTTCTCCTGGTAGTTAAAATATAATGTATGTAACAGCAGGCACATGTAAACAGGATGGAAAATGTTATCAGTATGCTGGCTAGTTGACATATAAAAGAAGATATTATAGGAGCCATATGATAGTTTCTTCTCATTTAGGTTATGCTTTAGAGTGCACACACTGCATTGGTGCACGGTTTTGGGCGTGGCTCATGGGTGTGTATTAGGCAATGAGGTGAACAGGTGCTGCACTCACCTGGTGTTTGATGAGCGACAAGGTAGGCTGAGCATGGGGTTTGATGTAGAGATTTGGCGTAATAAATGGTGCAACAGTATGTGGGTCACAGTTGTGTTTGTTTTTGCAGTTTGTGCATTTGATTTTTTTTTTATCCCATGTACTGATTTGTGGTTTGGACAGTGCAATGGTTAAATAAATAGAACAAAAAGCTCAGAAGTGCATTTTATGTTTTTATTGGCGCACATCTTCAGAACCCCAATGTTTAGCCTGCTGCGGCCACTGGTTATGGAGCAGCTGCAATCGATATGTTCTGACAGAAGCATTCCAAACAAAAAGAAAAAATAACAGTTACAAAAATGCAAGTTTACATTTTCAGAGGTAAAATTGATAAAGATGCACTAATAAATACCAGCAACAGTTGGTGAGTTGCTGACATTTAGTAAGTAATTTGTCATTTATATCTGCCACTTTATGACTAACTGCAGCATGAAGGTTAGACCAGTAGGAATACATAGTCCTGGGAAGATGTAGAAATGATGAGGGTCTCTGATGGGCAATGAAAATGTCATCACAAGGCAAGAAGACAACAATGAAAACAAGGAAGAGGTTAGTTATTAATATGTGGATGTGTCCTAATCCTAAACTGTTTGTTTGTCTGAGAGTGATACTTTTTGTAAGCATTGAAATTGGAGACCAGACCATTGCTTTACATCATGACTCATAACTGAGAAAATTCAGCGTAAAAACAGCTAAGGATATATGTTACTAAAAACCAAAAATCCAGGGTCAAAGCACCGCAGCACGTTTAAAGGAGAAGGGCTCCATCCAATGCACAAAACACTGGGAACCAGACGCAGGGGTGTAGATTAATGGTCATGTATGTCTTTGATGTCTGGAACATGCTGTGTGACACCACAAATCTTTTGGGTTGAATTAATCGCAGCGTGGACAAAAAGCCAAACTAACAGCAGGAGAGGTGTGATTATTTGCTAAAATAGCAGCGAGAAAGGCAGAACAATCATTTCCTCATTTAATCCACTGTTGCTCTTACATATGAGAAATTAAACACTTTTTTAATCTATTTAGTGGCTCAGTGGGTCACTCACAGAGCCTTCAGGGGAGCACATTGGGGTGAATTTGTGAGCTTGTTGATCCTGGAGACTTCCAGCCTGTAGGGTTCCTATATCGTTAGGGGAAAAAGTCCTTGGATTTACCATCCTGTCACATCAGTAACATTAAATTTAATTAGCACACACACACGCACGCACGCACGCACGCACGCACACACACACACAGTTTTTCTTGCTGTCCAGCTGTGTCTACATGAAAAATCACTAATGTGGTCATATTAATGTGGTTGTGATGTTTTTGTGGTTATGTGGTTTTTCAAAACAGTGAGAGCAAATGAATCACAGGGTTGGAAAAGTGTGAGGACAGCAAGTGTTCACACTCCACCCACCCTCCACCACCACCCTTATACACACACACACACACACACACACACACACACACACACACACACACACACACACACACAGTGTCCTTCTACTGTCCCTCTGAAGTCTCTGACAGTATCAGCTGTTTGCTGCAAAGTGCAGCTCGTATGCTGATGAATACCAAACATGCCACCCAGGAGCTTTGCATCACATCAAATGTGGATACGACTGCTGCTGCTGCAAACTTTGTCAAGGTATGCTATGCAGTCTTGTTAGTAGTTGGACAGCTTGTAGTTCCTGCACCTATTTAGTCTTAAGATGTAAGAATAAGAATACATTTATTACAGTTTTTTCTGAATGCTTAAACCCTAACTGTGATTCTTATAGGCCATTACGGCATTCCAGAAGATATTTTCCCCGGTGCCTTGGACTAGAGGACATTGCATGTGATGTAGATGAAATTTTGTGGCCAGATCCAGAGAGACGACATGATATAGACTGATTTCTTTTTTTTCCTCAGTGAAATTATTATTTGATCATGGCTCAAGAGTTGGGAGTTCGCCTTGTAATCAGCAGGTTGCCGGTTCGAGCCACGGCTTGGACAGTCTCGGTCGTTGTGTCCTTGGCCAAGACACTTCACCCGTTGCCTACTGGTGGTGGTCAGAGGGCCCGGTGGTGCCAGTGTCCAGCAGCCTCGTCTCTGTCAGTGCGCCCCAGGGTGGCTGTGGCTACAATGTAACTTTCCATCACCAGTGTGTGAATGTGTGGATGACTGGATGTGTAAAGCGCTTTGGGGTTATTAGGGACTAGTAAAGCGCTATACAGGCCATTTACCATTTTTGTTTTGACTTGGAAATAAACACTTGTTTTAACTGCCATGAATGTAAATTATGTCAATTTGTTTAATTTATTGTGTTGATGTTTGTTATTTATTTCCTTTATTTATTGTTGTTCCTTTTGGGGTAGGAACTAAGTTTCATTCTGTGTTCCGCACAGGCCCCTTTAAGTGACGTAAAGGGAAGTCAAAAGCATGTGCAAAGAAGCTAAGCTATAAGTTAACTAAGTCACAAGAAGGAATAAATAAGCTGTTTTAAAGTAAAAGAAAGCTGTAAAGAAGAAGAAGAAATTGGGAACTATTTTAGTTAAGTTTTTGTTCCTGAAGCGGACTCATTCCCTCACGGTTACGTGCAGCCAGTGAGGTATGTTAATTGTGTTTGTTTATCACGTATTTGTTTACTTGGGTTAAATGTTTATTTGTAATATTTATGTTTGGTCATTCTGTACTTTTATGTAATGACAGTTTGACGGTGGATTTTATGGTGTTTCGGAGGAGAAGTGTGACGGTAGAATAAATCCATCTGTGAATGAAGAACCGTGGTTTCATGTATTAACTGGAGGGAGTGATAGTCAAACTTGGACCTGCCCAGACTCACCCTATGTTAGGGAAAATATTCTAAAACACTTCTTCAGTAAAGACTCAGAGAAGAGAAACACACAGAGTTCTTGCTAGCAAGGGCAGCTCCCTACTGAGAGACTCCGGTGAGGAACTGCCCTGGTCTTTATTTTATACTCCATTGAACGTACGTGTGTGTGTGTGTGTGTGTGTGTGTGTGTGTGTGTGTGTGTGTGTGTGTGTGTGTGTGTGTGTGCTGATCAAAGGGTCAAACATCCTTGGTCAGGAAGAGGGTAGCCTCCCCCTCACCCTAGATGGTTCACCCTAGATAACACCGTGAGGAAGTCCTGCAGTTCATCTAAACAAAGAGCACTTAGACTAAAACAAACGTAGCTACGTTAATCCTACCATAAAACAATAAGAGAAGGTATGACCTCTCTCGTGCTCCCAGGATGTGGGTGTGCATTCTAGTGTGGAATACACACCAAGCCTTTGCAGCCTGTAAAAGATCACACACAATTAATTATATGCCTCTAAGTATACATGGTTGAATATTTCCTAATACAAATAACTACATGCAGTATTCTACCATATGCAAACTTATATCACTAAAAGATTATACTGACTACTAAATACAATTTTCCATTAACACCCTATCAGCGCAAATTCGACAGCTCATCAAGATGGGAACACAGATAAGCCACTGTTTAGGACACACAGGTTCATAAGGTTTTCATGAAGAAGTCTATAAGTCAGACTCTAAAGTTTTTGGTCTGAAAAGTGACACAAGAGTTGGAAACTAAAAGGGACTGTGTATAGCCTGGCAGCCACGGTGTTTCACGTATATGAATGTGCATTTACGTAAGAGATGTAAATTCATGTTCAGTTGAATAATTATAGTTGGCTCTGAAAGGGCAGAAGTTAACTTTGTACATTTTGACAGAAATTCACAGTTTGTATTTATGGTTCAGTGTCTATTACAAGTTCGGTGTTCGACAAGGTTATAATAAGAACTCTGTTAAGTGTACTTACTCTGTAATATTCTACATGTATGGGCTAATTTGCAGGAGAGTGACTTCATTTAGTTAAGCCCCCTTTATTCAGTATTGGCAAATGTCGTTGCTTCTTACTTTTGTATGCTGCCTGTGTACATATGTCTAAATAATCAAAATGTCACATACAAGTAAAGAAGCTCAGGGTGCAGCAGCTGCTCTAGAAGAAGAGACAGAGTTAGAGCAGACAGGTGAATCAAATATCAGGCAAAATATAGCACCACCTGAAGAGCCTCATAGAAGTGAAAGAGCCCGGACATTAACCGAAAAAGGAAAGGAGTTTCACAAAGAGCAAATCAAAGGGCTATTGCTTCGCTTTCACAGCAAATATGAACGATGGAAAGCTCTGATTAAGTTAGCTAAAAGATCTGTGTTAAAACAGGATCCTAGTGACATCTTACAAGAACACATCATCAGTATTCAAAGGGAATTATCTGAGTTGAACATTGCTTATGATGATTACAGAAGAATTGATCAACCAGCCCATGACATGCGTCGCAAGATGGATAACTGCATCTCGATCACAAAGACTGTGGTACAAAATGCTCAATCTGAAATGCAGGGAACAGCGGAGGAGTTGATTTGGCCAGATCATAATTCTTTATTCTCATCCTCAGCCTCCAGTGTTTCACTTCCTGCCCCTAATGGTTCTAAAGCTTCTTCTATTCACTCAAATGTATCTTCACTTAGAAGACAAGAAGCTGCTGCCGAGTATTTAGCTACACAGGCTGTACTGCAGATTATGGCTGAGCAAGAGGGCCACCAAGAGAAACTGCAAAACCTTGAAGCTGAAGAGAGGTTGATCATTGCAGACCAAGAAGCAGCCGCATTAGCTCATCGTCTTGAAGGAAAAAGGGAAGAAACTGAACGTAGGCTAGAAAGAGAGAAACAAGAGGCTGCTCTCTTAAAGAAACAGAGAATGCTGCAAGAAGAAGGTCTGTAGAAAACCTAAAGAGAGAACTTCAGCGTTTGGAGAATTTGAAAAGGCTGAATGCAGCCAAAGCAAGGCTTCAAGTGTATGATGAGAATGAGCTCAGTCCAGCCCAAGGGAATGCTCCACAGAGCCTGGATCTACATAAGGTTATGCAGCCACTCAATCAGGTGAAGACTGAGTACCAGCACTCACAACCACCAAAGGATGCAGTGCCAACACATTAGATTAGATTAGATAGAACTTTATTAATCCCTCGGGTGGGTTCCTCTGGGAAATTCGATTTCCAAAAAAGCACAGCACCGACAGATGTTACAGAATTACAGAATATTATATATATATACATACACACATGTGAGACAAACAAACAGGCAGAGTCCAGGAATAAAGTTGTCATTCTTTGTATTTCCAATTGAGAATGTGCCCGCAGCTGGGCGAGAGAGTGTGTGGGTGTGTGTGTGTGTGGTTTCTGCAGACAAAGCATAATGATACAAATCAATTAGGAATCAAATTACATAATAAACATAAAGATATAACTGAGGTGTACTCAAGTACAGTATATAACTAAATAAGCTGACATTATACTTCAGCCTGGTTACATAAACTTAAAGTCAGACATTATGCATTAACACACCGCATACAACTATGCACTGAAGGCAACTTTACATTGGTTTATCATCTGTTACACGGAGCACAGAATCAACAACACGATAACAACGAATCTCTCTGCTAGAAGCTAATTAGCAAACAAATCTGTTATGCTAGCGAACTGCCACTTGTACATAACGTCACTTAAACAGAAGCAGAAACTGCTGGTAAGTCATCAAATACACTCATGGCTGAACACCAACATAACTGAGTGAAGTAAAACATTAACTTACGGTCTTATGAACGCACACACTGTCCGTTGTTCGGCTGCCGTTTGTCTCTGAACTAAAGTTGCGGACATGCACCCCGATGGTGCATTCAGGGGGCATAGGAAATCCCATACACAAACCTAACCCTTTTGTACAGCCGCCCCCAAATTTGGTGTACAAATTTGACCTTGATGGAATGTCCTCTGCACCTAAGCAGAATCCTGGGGTAGAACAGGCAACCTGATGAGCCGTGCCACCGGGCGAGTGTAAGTTCGGTCCTTTACTTGAACGACTGCAGCTCTGACACGATCATCGGCCCCCGGTAAGATAGTTTTCACGGTTCCTACTTGCCAGAGCGCTCGTGGGGTCTGCTGATCAACAATGAGAACCACAGATCCAACTGCAATGTTGTCTGTGTCCTTGTGCCATTTCTGCCGTGGTTGCAAGGTGGGCATAAAATGCCGTATGAAGTGCTTCCAGAATTGGTCAGCCAGGACTTGAGTGTGTCTCCACCTCTTACGACTGAGCAGCTCGAATTCTGGAAGCACTTCATACGGCATTTTATGCCCACCTTGCAACCACGGCAGAAATGGCACAAGGACACAGACAACATTGCAGTTGGATCTGTGGTTCTCATTGTTGATCAGCAGACCCCACGAGCGCTCTGGCAAGTAGGAACCGTGAAAACTATCTTACCGGGGGCCGATGATCGTGTCAGAGCTGCAGTCGTTCAAGTAAAGGACCGAACTTACACTCGCCCGGTGGCACGGCTCATCAGGTTGCCTGTTCTACCCCAGGATTCTGCTTAGGTGCAGAGGACATTCCATCAAGGTCAAATTTGTACACCAAATTTGGGGGCGGCTGTACAAAAGGGTTAGGTTTGTGTATGGGATTTCCTATGCCCCCTGAATGCACCATCGGGGTGCATGTCCGCAACTTTAGTTCAGAGACAAACGGCAGCCAAACAACGGACAGTGTGTGCGTTCATAAGACCGTAAGTTAATGTTTTACTTCACTCAGTTATGTTGGTGTTCAGCCATGAGTGTATTTGATGACTTACCAGCAGTTTCTGCTTCTGTTTAAGTGACGTTATGTACAAGTGGCAGTTCGCTAGCATAACAGATTTGTTTGCTAATTAGCTTCTAGCAGAGAGATTCGTTGTTATCGTGTTGTTGATTCTGTGCTCCGTGTAACAGATGATAAACCGAATGTAAAGTTGCCTTCAGTGCATAGTTGTATGCGGTGTGTTAATGCATAATGTCTGACTTTAAGTTTATGTAACCAGGCTGAAGTATAATGTCAGCTTATTTAGTTATATACTGTACTTGAGTACACCTCAGTTATCTTTATGTTTATTATGTAATTTGATTCCTAATTGATTTGTATCATTATGCTTTGTCTGCAGAAACCACACACACACACACCCACACACTCTCTCGCCCAGCTGCGGGCACATTCTCAATTGGAAATACAAAGAATGACAACTTTATTCCTGGACTCTGCCTGTTTGTTTGTCTCACATCTGAACATTTGCAAGTGTTCTGACCTGACACTCTGAAGTGATTGCTGCCAGCTCAGATTTCTTTAACCCTTCTAAACAGCATCACTGTAGTGTTCGCCTGGATCACCATAGCTCACTATGCTCCAGCCTACGTCAGTTTTCTGTGCGAAGGGCTGGTTGTCCTCACCACATACAACTTCTCTAGGCATTAGTGCTTGTGGACAGTTATACCCGATAAGAAGACCGATTTCACATTTCTTCGGCGGGGCAATGTGTTCCGCAAGATGCTCTAAATGAGGCCACGCCTTTGCAGTCTCTGGTGTTGGAATGTGTGTACGATTGGCAGGTATGAATTCACGAGTGTAGACCGAAGGCACTGTGATCTTCTTAGAAGAAGATAACCCTCTTATTTGTAGACCTTTGAGTCTTTTGCATGGTACAATTGTCTCCTAGGACGATATTGTGGACAGCTTCAACTTGACTGGCTCTGCATTAACATCAAGAGCATCCACTACTTCTTCAAGAATGAATGAAGAGTCACTTTGTGAATCTAACAGAGATAGACAAGGACTTCTTTGTTTGAATCACTTGGCATTGATGCATAAACAGGAACTATTGCTGAAGTCTGAGCACTGTTACCATCATGCACAACTCTATTGGATGTGGTTTCGTGAGTGGTGTCTTGCGGCGATTGTGGCTTTCTTTCCTTACTGCAACTTGTCTCGTCATTTTCCTTTTGCTTTGAGCGATCCTCATGTAAGCATGTGGGGTGGCGCTTTGAGCAGGTGTCGCAGACCATCCGGTTGCTGCAATTCTTGGATTGATGGCCAGGACTCAAACAGCCAAAGCACAGTTTCTCACCTTGAATGAACTTCACTCGGTCAGCAACTGGCCTTGCAGTTAGCCTACGGCACTTGTGCAAGACATGCCCTGTTTTCTTACAAAACATACATGTGCTTATGCTCTTCTCAGTGGTGTTAGTTGTAAAAATCCTTGCACTTGCTGCTTGGTTCTTAGAGGTCACTACATTCTGAGGTTTAGATCTTGTCCTTTCTGGCTCCCCTTGCCGCAAAGCATTGTAAGATGTAACAGGGTTACAAGCAATACTAGCCTCCAAAGTCAGGAAAGTTACGAAATACTTGAAATCTGGGAACCTTCCATGCTCCAGCTGATACTGTGTGGCTTTTCGGTTCCATCTGCTGCTTAACCAATCAGGCAACTTGGCTGTCAGTTTTTGGTTTTCAATGCCATCATCAAGAATACGCAGACTCTCATTGTGAGCCATGGCACATTCACAACTGCGTAAAAAGTCCACAAATTTCCTTAAGTCAGCGCTCTCTCTTGATGCTATCTTTGGCCA
>NW_024583352.1:92086-93620 GCF_018398535.1 Haplochromis burtoni
ATAGCATCAAGAGAGAGCGCTGACTTAAGGAAATGTGTGGACTTTTTACGCAGTTGTGAATGTGCCATGGCTCACAATGAGAGTGTGCATATTCTTGATGATGGCATTGAAAAATCAAAAACTGACAGCCAAGTTGCCTGATTGGTTAAGCAGCAGATGGAACTGAAAGCCACACAGTATCAGCTAGAGCATGGAAGGTTCCCAGATTTCAAGTATTTTGTAACTTTCCTGACATTGGAGGCTAGTATTGCTTGCAACCCTGTTAAGTCTTACTATGCTTTGCAGCAAGGGGAGCTGGAAAAAACAAGATCTAAACCTCAGAATGTAGTGACCTCTAAGAACCAAGCAGCAAGTGCAAGGATTTTTACAACTAACACCACTGAGAAGAACATAAGCATGTGTATGTTTTGTAAGAAAACAGGACATGTCTTACACAAGTGCCGTAGACTAACTGCAAGGCCAGTTGCTGACCGAGTGAAGTTCATTCAAGGTAAGAAACTATGCTTCAGCTGTTTGAGTCATGGCCATCAATCCAAGAATTGCAGCAACCGGATGGTCTGCGACACCTGCTCAAAGCGCCACCCCACATGCTTACATGAGGATCGCTCAAAACAACAAGAAAATGACGAGACAAGTTGCATTAAGGAAAGAAAGTCATAATCGCCACAAGACACCACTCAGGAAACCACATCCAGTAGAGTTGTGCATGATGGTAACAGTGCTCAGACTTCAGCAATAGTTCCTGTTTATGCATCAATGCCAAGTGATTCAAACAAAGAAGTCCTTGTCTTCTCTGTTAGATTCACAAAGTGACTCTTCATTCATTCTTGAAGAAGTAGTGGATGCTCTTGATGTTAATGCAGAGCCAGTCAAGTTGAAGCTGTCCACAATATCGTCCTAGGAGACAATTGTACCATGCAAAAGACTCAAAGGTCTACAAATAAGAGGGTTATCTTCTTCTAAGAAGATCACAGTGCCTTCGGTCTACACTCGTGTTTTCATACCTGCCAATCGTACACACATTCCAACGCCAGAGACTGCAAGGGCATGGCCTTATTTAGAGCATCTTACGGAACACATTGCCCCGCCGAAGAAATGTGAAGTCGGTCTTCTGACTGGGTATAACTGTCCACAAGCAATAATGCCTAGAGAAGTTGTATGTGGTGAGGACAACCAGCCCTTCGCACAGAAAACTGACGTAGGCTGGAGCACAGTGAGCTATGGTGATCCAGGCGAACACTACAGTGATGCTGTTTAGAAGGGTTAAAGAAATCTGAGCTGGCAGCAATCACTTCAGAGTGTCAGGTCAGAACACTTGCAAATGTTCAGATGTGAGACAAACAAACAGGCAGAGTCCAGGAATAAAGTTGTCATTCTTTGTATTTCCAATTGAGAATGTGCCCGCAGCTGGGCGAGAGAGTGTGTGGGTGTGTGTGTGTGTGGTTTCTGCAGACAAAGCATAATGATACAAATCAATTAGGAATCAAATTACATAATAAACATAAAGATATAACTGAGGTGTACTCAAGTACAG
>NW_024583352.1:94479-96148 GCF_018398535.1 Haplochromis burtoni
AGCTAATTAGCAAACAAATCTGTTATGCTAGCGAACTGCCACTTGTACATAACGTCACTTAAACAGAAGCAGAAACTGCTGGTAAGTCATCAAATACACTCATGGCTGAACACCAACATAACTGAATAAAGTAAAATATTAACTTACGGTCTTATGAACGCACACACTGTCCGTGGTTCGGCTGCCGTTTGTCTCTGAACTAAAGTTGCGGACATGCACCCCGATGGTGCATTCAGGGGGCATAGGAAATCCCATACACAAACCTAACCCTTTTGTACAGATGCAATTGGAGTAAGTCACCGCATCATTGTAAAGCAAGTGACCTCTGAACCCAAAGTAACAAGTAAATTGAAGAGCGAAGTTCATTATGTTTGCAAAACAAGAATTAAGGAGATGACTGCTCCAGAAGACATACTTGCTGGAATCTGACTTCAGTGAAAGGCTTGGAGTAGAGGCAAATCTCTCGCAAGAAGATCTCCGGTTTTTGACTAAAATGAAAGAAGAAATTAAGCACAAAGAAGACGGACATCTTGAAATGCCTCTGCCTTTTAAACAGAGCAGGCAAGAGCTACCAAATAACAAGCCATTTACTGTTCAACACCTCATGTGCTTGGAAAAGAAGCTCAAGATAGACCAGAAACATTGGACAGACTACATGAACTTCATGAAAGACATTATCAGTCGTGGCAAAGCAGAAAAGGTCCCAGACGAAGAGCTTGATAAACAATCAGCTTGGTATATTCCCCACCATGGCGTATACCACCCTCAAAAGCCGGAGAAACTGCGAGTGGTCTTCGATTGCTCGGCAAGATTTCAAGACATGTCATTGAATGGCTACCTTCTTACAGGGCCAGAGCTCACAAACAGCTTGGTGGGAGTTCTTTGTAGATTTCGAAGGGGCCCAGTCGCTATTATGTGTGATGTGGAACGAATGTTTCATCAATTCCATGTAAAGCCTGAAGACCAAGACTACTTGAGGTTCTTATGGTGGGGGAATGGTAATCTCGAGTCTCTGCCATCAGTTTTTTGGATCAAAGTCCATTTGTTTGTAGCACCTTCCTCACCTGGCTGTGGACTTAAACATCTAGCCACAGAAGGTCAGGATCGATTTAACCAAAGCACTGTCAAGTTCATCCGAATAAATTTTTATGTTGATGATGGACTGGTGAGTTTAAGGTCTGCTGAGGCAATTGAGCTAATCAAGGAAGCGAGAGAGCTCTGCAGTACAGGCAAGCTTAGACTACACAGGTTCATTTCCACCAGCAGGAAGGTATTGGAGTCAATACCAAAGGAAGAGTGTGCTGACAGTGTCAAAGAGCTGGACAGATTTAGGAGAGCCACTCCTAGAAAGAGCACTGGGCATGCAATGGTGCATATCCTCTGATGACTTTCAGTTCAGAGTACCTGTCAAGAAACACCCAACGACGAGAAGGGGAGTGCTATCCACAGTAGCTTCCATCTACGATAATTTGGGTTTCGTAGCACAATTTGTTTTACGTGGGAAGTTGATCTTGCAACAGTTGAGTCGAGAGAAAGCTAGTTGGGATGAACCACTTTCAGAGGAGTGCAGATCACAGTGGCAATCATGGCTACAAGATCTCCATAACTTGTGTCAGGTAAAGATTAAGAGGTGCTACATACCAGCAAGCTTCATAGATGTCAAGCAGTA
>NW_024583352.1:97410-98444 GCF_018398535.1 Haplochromis burtoni
CTTGATCAGTCTGCTAAAAGACTTGACACCGCCTCACTTAGGACATTTTTGTATGAAGTGATGGCTATTATAAATAGCAGACCGCTGACAGAGCACCTGAATGATCCAACAAGTCTTCAACTGCTCACACCAAATCACATTCTTCTGATGAAGTCTAACCTCATATTGCCACCTCCAGGTCAGATCATGAGTCAAGATTTATACCTGCGTAAGAAATGGCGGCAGGTGCAGTTCTTGGCAAATGAGTTTTGGACAAGATGGGGGAGGGAGTATCTTCTTAATCTCCAGCAAAGACATATACTGTATGGCATGGGGAAAAAAGAAACACCAAGGTCAATGACATTGTTATTCTCCAAGAGGACAGTGCTCTGTGAAATCACTGGAGACTAGCAAGAGTCACAGCAGTGTACCCCACCTCTGATGGAAGGGTCAGAAAGGTAAAGCTGTTGGTTAGTGACTCAACTTTGGACAAACAGGGAAAACACACATCTAAGCCAGTTTATCTTGAAAGGCCAGTGCAAAAAATAGTTCTACTTGTTGAAGCAGAATAAGCATGTGTTAAACTGTTGTAAATGCTTATAACTTCAGGATTCAAATCTGTAAGGAAATCTCAAATTGAGATTGGGTGGGAGTTTAACTGCCATAAATGTAAATTATGTCAAAAGCTGTTTTAAAGTAAAAGAAAGCTGTAAAGAAGAAGAAGAAATGGGGAACTATTTTCTTTAAGATTTTGTTCCTGAAGCAGACTCATTCCCTCACGGTTACGTGCAGCCAGCGAGGTGTGTTAATTGTGTTTGTTTATTGCGTATTTGTTAACTTGGGTTAAATGTTTATTTGTAATATTTATGTTTGGTCATTCTGTACTTTTATGTAATGACAGTTTGACAGTGGATTTTATGGTGTTTCTTCAGAGAAGTGTGACAGAAGAATAAATCCATCTGTGAATGAAGAACTGTGGTGTCGTGTATTAACTGGAGGGATACTTGTTTGTTTTGATGTGTGTGAATAAACACCAGGGCCCTGTTTCAGGAAGC
>NW_024583353.1:0-11747 GCF_018398535.1 Haplochromis burtoni
AATTATTTGAATATATATGAGTGCTTGTGGATAAATACACAAACAATACACACATGCTTTCATGCTTTCAATCGTGTAATTTAAGTGATCTAGGTAGCTCTGTTTTGAAGTTCAGTTAATGATAGAAATGTGTTTTGGAGTTTGTACGTGTTTTGCCACTGTATATATTTATATATAAAAATATATATAAATAAAACTAATTTTTACATTAGTAATTCCTTTTTGTGCATAATTATTGTTAATAATAAATTAATTAAAGCAACAAAACAACCTAAAGAGCTGGTTTGGAGCCGAAAAAGTTGACTCTTTTTAGTGAGCCAAGCCGAAAGAGCCGGTTCTCTAAAAAGAACCGGAAATCCCATCACTATATGTCAGTGTTTGAGGGCTCAGTGTGTAAATTAGCCTTTATATGTCCAGCTTTCATGTCTTCTTAAAGGTCCAGCTGCCGTAAGTCTGACCCTCTACAATGGAGGCAACAAAAACTTTTAAATTTTCTTTTTTTTGTCTGCTCAATCTCTACATAAGTGATTCAAACTAAATACATTTATTAGAACTAAAATTTACACTGAACTAATGTTTGTATTCCTATTTACTGATATTATTTTATTATTAGTTAGCTTTGGGGAAAAAATTGCTGTTAGAAACATCTTTCAAAGAGCTACTTTTACTTTCTTACTTTGTGTAAATTTCAAAGTCTGTAGTATTTCACTTTTACTGAAAGTAAATTGAATCAGTAGTTTAACTTCTACTGAGTTTTTTTTTTTTACACTACTATCTGTACATTAAATTAAGTACAGAATATGTCTACTTTTGTCAACTCTGGTGTCGTCATTAGGAGGAAGATTTGTGTCAGTTTGTGGGATTGTACTCCCTTACATTATATGTAAGAGTATAATGTATATTACTTTAAGTGTAATGTGAATTACAGCATGAGCAACACTGGTTAAAGCCACAATCAATAAATCTGCATATATAACATAAAACACAATGATGAGGTAAAAAAAAAACTTTTTTTTGTATTTTTTTTATCTTTTTTGGGGTGGTATTTTTAAATCAATATGTTTCTTTTTTGTGTGTGTTTGTTGGTGATGTGTTGTCATCACACAAGGTCCAGTTCCCATCCAGGAAAGGTTTGATTATATTAAAAAATAAATAACAGAGACTGTGGTGACATTACTGGAGTCATAATCTAATAATGATAATGTGAAACACATTATTTCTGTTTCATTCCTTTAAATCAAAAGAGAATTCTTTCTACTCAACCTTAGTAAATGCCCAAAATGCAGCTAGTTTCTGTGTGGTAACTGTGTGCAGGTTTTTTTCTTCTTTTTTCTGTTGAGCTTTATTTCAGGTAATTTAATAGTGAAATACTGATTAGTGTTTCATCTAATTTCTGAAAACAATGAATATCTTGATATTTAACTTATTCATGTTCATCTACTCACGTATGAAGTCTGCTTCTTAGTTTTGGTAGATGAGCTACTCGTATTTTGTTTCTCTGCCTCTGTTGTCATCAGAGGATCCTCAGCATCTCCCCCACCAGGGTGATCTCTTGTCCTTCTGTTGGTGTCTTTTTGAAATTAAAATTAAATAAAAAGGAAATGCCCAAACTTGGATTAAAATATTAAACCTCTCATCAGTCTCAATGAAAACTTTGATTCCTCTGTAAACTATAATTAATCAGTGACTTACTCATCAAGCTTTTCCTCTTTCTACATAAAAGAACAACAGCTGATAAAATTAACAACATGATGCAAAGAGCCAAACTAACAGCCAAAACGATGATGACAGAGGAAGAACTGGACGGGATCTCAAAGAAATCCTCTGAAATGGTAAAAAAACAAAACAAAACACATTTCTAGAAATCTGGACTTCAGATGTTCAAAAAGTGTTTCTATAAATGTAATAATATAATTTGAACCTGGAACATGTCTGTGTGTCTCTCTGCTTTTGCTGATTTGCTTCTGTTGGACTCTGCAGGTGATGTTGTTGCTGTGTCTCTTCTCCACAGTCACTCTGCTGCTGACAGTATAGAGGTCATCAGGACCTCTGAGGGTCTCTGTAGGTCCAGCAGAGAGGAGGTTTCCCTCACCGTCCAACCACAGCAGCTCAGGCTCTGGATACCAGCCTGCAGACTCACACTGTAACACCACTCCTCCTCTGTTTTTGTCAATCCCTGATAAACTGATGATAGGTGAGGTGGCAGCATCTGATGCTGAGCGAAAGAAAAAATGGAATTTAAAAGTCAAGGGGCATTAATGATATTATAAGATTCAAAAATATACTTGTGTACCTGTAAAACTAATAGAGTTCTGAATTTCTAAGTTTGGTCACTTACAAAGAAATGAACTGTCTCAAATTTTTATGTCATGCCTTAATTTTAAACAAGGAAAAAGACCATCAACCAAAAGCCCAGAAAAAAGATGTTACAGAATCAATTTCTTCCAATTCAACCTCTCCATCACCATGGGCAAGGGCAAAGAGCTTTCAAATGATCCCAGGGACAAGACTATACAATCAAGACCATCAACATGAAGCTACTTACCAACAACTAGCTCGACTAAAGCTTCTTTTTCCAAATCTGGAATATAGCATTTGTATGTCCCTGTATCGGTAAATTTCACTTTGGAGATTTTCAGTGAAATATTTCCATACTTGAGTTCATCAACAAACAATGACGTCCTTCCTTTGAAAGAAGGATTTTTTAATTTTTCGAGTTCCTGACTGGCACGTGAAACGTAGACAAATCTAGGGTCAAGGGAAGATCTTGTCCACTCCAGTGTCTTTGCAGAAACATCGTATGCAGGTTCCAGATGACATGGCAAAATTACATCATCACCAGCTCTTGCCACCAGGACCTGAGATAGACCAATCAACTGAGGCTGACCTGAAAACAAGTAATCATAATTCTTAAATAAGAAATGGCCAGAAGGGATTGTTTTTAGCTTTTTATTTTATTTTATCTCACAATATTTTTTTAAATTACTGAACCTAAAGGTGTGACGTGGAGACTAGATGCATGTAAACTGTAAACTTTTATGTTCACCCCAAGTTGTTATTTCCCTTTAAGAGACAATTCACCTCAAACTGTCATGTATTTATGTCTACACTAAATTGGTGCTAGCAGAGGCCAACAGCATCACATGGCTTCTGCCAGTGGATCATGGCAGATGAGTGAAGAGCATGAATGGATTCTAAATATTACAATTACTATGAATTTGTAATGGGCTAAAATTGTTTCAGCAATTCTCTGCAAGATGTATCTGTGCAGTCAGCCATGTTTCTAACAAGCATCTTCTCTGATTCTAAAACTATTAAGATTATTGTTGGTGTCAGAGTACAGTGTATGTTGATGTATAATACTGTATACCTATCCTATTCAAATACCTCTGCTGACAGAAATTGAAAAGCTGTTCTGTATCTTACCAGTGTTGCTTTGACTTATTAAACATGGATCTCAATGAAGGCATGTTTCAAGGTCAAATATAAATAATTAAAATGTGTGCTTCAAATATGACAAAAAACAACAACAGTATTTATTTATGCATGAATTACCATTGCAGACATCCTTTAGGAGAATGTGGAAGATCAGAACACTGAAAGCTTTGAGCAGTGATTGAGGAAACAGTCCGTTCTGCTGATGAGCCATCCTGCAGCTCTGAAAACAGACAGATAACATTAATACAATGGAAAATACTGCTGACTGGAAAATTCTGTTTTGTGTTTCAGTAACATAAGTTGTACAATTAGGACTAAATGAATTCCAGGGAGGAATTCTTGTCTGTCATCTAACTTGCATATCTACATAAATCATGCTTTTTTTGTAGCAGTACTTCACGGGGTGTAGATCATCCTATCTATACTGCCTTATGCAATTACAGTACTGTCACCTATTGTAAAGTTACAGATACATCCGGTTTATAGATGCACTTTTCTGACCTACATGAAAGCTTCAGAACAACTCACACTTGGACTATATTCTTCAAACCAAGTTTGACTCTAATGGTTTTAACAGTTTTTTAGACACAAGCTACATGTCCCATTAATAACAACATTAAATTTAGAAGACAACGCACCTGTTGACTGTGCTCTCTCTCTGCAACTCACTGAATTACTGTGAAAGAAAAACAAGTACAAATGATCAGTGATAGTTTCACTGTCTTTGTGTAGGTGAACTTTGAGGCTGTTATTAAGTAACACATAAGTTTCATAAACACTGTAGCAGCAATAAAAAAAAACACTGTTAGTGAGGACTGTTTCTTTGTTATCTTATAAAGCTCATGAAGAATTTGTAGTTATTTGGTGTATTTTTTCTGCAGGGAGCAGATTTGCTGATAAATCTCTTACAATCTTATAGAAATGTGAAAGTAAGAGTAAAACTGTAAAAAACTAAATAAAAGAAAGAAAGCTCGGACAGTGTTGTCCATTTGGTTTACCCCAATACAGATTACTCAGAGAAAATCCTCTTTGTTCTCCTTGAGTGTTAGTCCATGGCCCCATGGTAGGTCTGCCCCTCAACACTTCCATTACACTTCATTACAACTTGGGGCCCGCTTGATATAAGTTTGCCCTCCCCACACATCTCCACAGTTCTCAGTGGAATATAGAGCAATGTTCTACTCCATACTACATACCAGTTAGTGGCAGTAATGTACTGTGGAGGTGTGGTCCCTGGCTCAGCTGCAGGGGAGGTGTGGGTCACGTCAATAAACGCTTCACAGTGATAAAAACATATCTGTGTTGGGTCAAATTTTATATGTACCATGGTTCATTGTACCATGTGTTCACATTTGCTGGATATGAGCTTAAAAAGCTTTTACTTTTGTTAATTTATTTATTTATTTCGACTAACACTCAAAAAATAAATATTGAACAGAAAACAATCCTGTAGAGAACTGCCAAATGATTAAAATGCTTTATTTTAGGATTATGCAGTTCTGTTATTCCAACTTAATGTAGCTGAGTTGGACCAACTTGGACTAATTGATGAATTACAGTTTTTCTGAATTGCTAAAACACATTTCCTAAAATCTCATCTTTGTCTCAAAACACTAAACACAAAGTGTAAAATTCAAGCTACGCTCACATAACCTTTAACTTGTCTTGCAAAACCAAACATTTGACCCAAAACTATTTTAACTTTACTCAAAATCAACCACTAGTCCCAAAAGCCACACAAAACCAGCCAATGTGCAAACACAACTTAGCAACAATTACACACTACAAAAATAAATACAAAACACTGTGAGATAGCTGGAAAATAATATTTATCTATTCATTTATTTATTCTTGTACTCACATTTTACCAAAAAACAGAATTGCAGTTAAAAAAAAAAAAGTATTTTTACAACATATTCAGATAATTTATCCTGCCTCAGCCTCTGTGGTGGGTCTGGCCACAGGACTTCATCCACATTACATGCTATGGTCTTCCTTGCAATGCAACGGAATCATTTAGCATGTCCAATCCAGCTCTCGCCACATGCTCCATTCACTGCTTGAAGTAGATTTTCCTGTGTGTAAGGGTTTTGGTCTTATAATTTACATCTTCATGCTGAGAAAACTCCTCGATAGGGTTCAAAAAGGGAGAGTATGGTGGAGGAAACACATTGATAAAGTGCTGCTCATTGTGAAACCAGTTGCATATTCTTGGACCCCGGAGAAAAGGTCACATTGGCCCAAATGATATGGGATGCTCTGCCTGCTCGCGATCTCTCTACTCAAGCAAAGCATCCCGTAGACCATCCAGGAATGTTGCTAGAAGTTCGGTGTTGTATGGCCCAACAGTGACATGACTGTGGAGAACCCCATAGCTGCTGATGGCAGCACAGATAGTTAGATTTCCACCACGCTGACCAGGCAGTTCACTAATGGCACACTGACCTATGAGAAGACCTTTTCTTCTCCTTTTTGCTAGATGTTGTCTTCTATAATCCACTGCTGTATTTCAATTCTAAACACAATACCATTTAGTTATAAGTATACTTGGATTCATAGCACATGTATACATCATACTATTTCATTTACAGAATGTACAGAGAATCTTTGAGCATTGACTCAATGGTTAGACCTCATGAATACATTTTCATGGATGAAGCTATATTCAATCTAGCAAAAAGCAGAAGAAGAGGCTGCAACATATGTTTTCAATTTTGAGAGGTAGTGTGTTAATGATGCAAACAGTGTGTTAGTTGTGTTTAACTTCTGTAGCCTGTGAGCATCATTCTGGGTACAAGTGCACCACATTGCTAAATGTGTTCTGTGTTTGAGAATATGTTTAAAGTTCTGGTAAATGGGAGATTCAGATTTGCAAATGGCGTCCTAACCAGATAAATAGTGTTTAAGATTTTGGCAACTGTGGGATTGATTTGATGAAAGAGTTTTCATAGTTGACAGTTTAGTTTTTACAATGGGATTTAGTGTTTTAGCAATTCAGAAAAACTGTAACTTATTTACTGCAGTTGAGTACAACGTAATTTGATTGAGTTCATCCTACTGAAGTTCATTGAAATTGTTATTTTTATTAACTCTTCAAAAAACTTTGGAGTGTGGTTAACATAAAACTTGTTATGCACACCTTTCTTTTCTCTCCAATTTAATGGATATCTAACAAATGTCACATAGCTGTCTCTCCATCCATATATCTTTCCATGTCAAGGTCACAGGGGCACTGGAGCATATCCTAGCTATTACAGGGTGAGAGGCAGCGTACACCGTGGACGGGTTACCAGTCTATTGCAGGGCTAACACAGAGATACAGACAACCATTCACATCTATGGGCAATTTAGAATTACCAATTAGCCTAACCCCACTACCAGCTTGTCTTTGAACTGTGGGAGGAAGCCGGGGAGAACCCAGAGAGAACCCATGCAAACTTGAGTGAGTAAGAGAAATTAGAAAAACATTTTAGAAGGATTTTGATTAATCTGTTAACATCTTGTGTTGTTTCTAATTTTTAGGTGCAGCTACTCTTGTGACTCCTAACAGGCTCCAACACTTTCTTTATCTTTTGATTGTAAGAGCCCTGATGGTTCTACTGAACTCAGAGGAGTCAAAACCACTGAGGAAAAGTTAGAACATTTTAGTCCAGCGTGTAACAGTAAAAGAACTTCCTCTTCATGCACAATTTCTCAAACATATCTAACAGACAGTGCAGAGTACTGGTGTGAGATTAAAAACGTCAGAGAAGCAACAGTGTCAACATTACCATAACTGGTAAGTTCATCATATTTGTGAAATTAGTACATGGCTCACTCTAACCCTATTTACACAACCCTGTTGCTTGTCATGGTGTTACAGTGTGAACATTCATGTGCTTTTGTGCTGAGGAGTTTTTGTTTTCTGTTCTCAGACTGATCCCCTATTAGGAGCTCAGTCTGAGTAGAGTTCTCTTTTTTCTTCTCCACTGCCCTATTGTGTTGTACATTTCATTGTTTGTCCTTAACACTACCTGTTCTAACCTGTCTTCCCAGTGTTATGTTTGTGTAATGTATGTATGGTTGAAAGGGGTCCAATTTCGCTGCAGGCAACTGCAAGTGACAAATATAGGCTTCATCATCATCATCATCATCATCATCACAGAATGTGACAATGATTTGTCATTTAGACTTTTTTTTTGAATATATATATTTTTCAAAAGGTTTAACCATGCAGCATCAATTCAAGTTAATCTCTCACAAAATCTAATTCAGCATAAAGAAAATAAAATGTTTACTAATTGTGAAATATCATATGAGCATAAAAGTCATGCACACACACACACACACACACACACACACACACACACACACACACACACACACACACACACACAAATAGACGTATCCTCTCCCAAACACACACATACATCACATTTTCAAAGCTTGGATATTTCAATTTCAAATGGATACATATTTCATGTGTTCAGTTGTTTTTATCTTTTGTTGGTGACATTTTCAGTTTTTGTGCAGTTTGCATAATAAATGTGCTCATTGATGAATCAGATGTTGATTTAAAATTTGTTCCACACACACATCCATACAAATCACTCTTGCGGCTCCCTGGTGGTCACATGGCTCTATAATATAAGTGGCAAAAAGACAAGAACTTTGCATTAGCCTACAATGGCAAAATGGCTGAATCTAATGGAAAAGATTAAAAATGGTAAAAATCATTACTTTTCTTCAAAGTGAAATGGTGACGTTACAGAATGAATGGTTTTATACTAAAAGAATATTACAAGAGAGATTAAAAAAATGTGGTTTCAATGGAAGTGAATTTTTGTGTGGAGAGGCACAACACAAAAAATAATGATGCGAACAAATCAATTTTGTTTCTTTTCTTTGACATGTCCAAGAATCTAATCACCCCCAATGTCCCATCCTCATCCTATTTATTAGATGGAAAATTAGTTTTTTTGTGAGTTTTTTCATAATACATAATTGATCATTCAAATGTTTAAACTGGCATTTAAAGGCTTAAAATCCTGAAAATAATTTAATGTTTGATCATTTTAAAAAGTGTTCAATTTGATTAAGTGATTTATGAAAAAAGCAGATTTTGGCAGATTTTGCACATGTAGACTTTGGTACACAGAGGTGTTGAAATAGTGCCAAAATACATCAGCAGAGTGTGGATGACATGTAAGAGTAAAAGACACTGGATTAAAAAAAATGGACTAAAAAGAAGATTTCCAGCAAAATCCATGTCACAAGCTATGACACAGCCAACATGATCACAATGTTTTTTTTTTATTAAAAGGTCCTTAGGAGGGCATGTGGGTTTTAACAGTGGAGTCAATAACAGTCACTCCCCTGTGGTTCACTCACAACAGTAAGATTCCTGACATTGTGCTAATGCCTGACTTTCACACTCACACAACTGATCATGGATGATATGCCACCTTCAGTATAACCGGTTTTGTTTGTTTTTACCAGCATGAACCACAAGTCTTTGAGCTAGTGCTCCCTTTCCTTGAGCTGCTACTATATTTTCCTTTGAAAGTAGAAAAGTGATCTCTCTAGCTTTGATTGACAGAGTGCAGAACACACCTGATGGCTCTAAATCTTAAAATCAACCAAACACCTCCAGACTTTCAGGATTTTTTCTGAGGAGGAAGCTGACTCTGCCCCCAAACAGCTGAAAAGTCGTGTTAACTGATGATTGTCACAGTTCAACACAGACAGGTGCAAACTCAGTTTAATCTACGGAAATCCAGAAAATGTGCTTCATCTTCAGTCGTTTCAGACAGCTAGGCTCCAGAGTTTGTATCAAACAGTCATTTTCAAAGAAGAAACCAAAACAATTCATGTGAGTTGACTCCACCCACTCAGCAGCAGTCTGTGGGTACGTGGCTGTCATGACAGTAAGACAATCTGAGAAACCTGCTGCTGCAGTCAGCTCTGTGTTTTATCTCTATTTGGCAAATACGTTAAAGAAAAGCACAAAGACTCAGCCAAGGCTGGAGGTGACCCATCAAACATTCACCAGGAACACAGATCAGCTTAGACTATGATCTTTTAGTTTAAAATTAACTTGCTCAGTATCAGTGTAACTTAAGCACATGACTAAAACTGAAAGCTCAGAGTTTATTTTAAGTCACCTTGATGAGACAAAGTCCTGCTTTGAGTGCAGGTCTCTGCACGACTCCAAGAACAGTTCTTTATAAACATAAACACAGCTTTTCTCACACTTTGCTGCTACATTTGGAGCTTTGTGGGAGCTTTTAACAACTGACACACATTTGTCATCTTGTATGTGCTCACAGTTTGACAAAGAAACAACAGTCTGACTTTATTCAGAGTTTATTCAGGAAGATGTAGAAGTAGGTTCTTTTTTGTTTGTTCTCTGACTAAAAACTAAAGAAAAACAAAACAAACAAAAGAGAAATCAAATAAACAAATAAAGGCAAAGACTTACCACAGGAAAAGACCCAGACTCCGACACTGATCCAAACTGTCAAAGTGAAACGAGTTGCTGGAGTCGAGCAGGAAACAAAAGCTGAGGCAATGATTAACGAGTCACTGCAAACCAGACACTCCGGTCAGATCAGTTTCTAACGTTCACTGCCCTACATTCCTCACACTTGGTATTTATCAGCTAAACACTGAGCATGATGAACACACAGACGGTTGACCTTGATTGCAAACTGCATCAGATCACATGTAAACCAAAGAGGAGTTCAAAATGGTTTCAACAGTTTCTTATTACCTTCAACAAAGAGCTCATGTTTTTGGTAGCATTTACATTTCATTCTGTCTGTAAACACAACAGCTCTAAAAGTTTTGAATGTATTCTGATAAAACTCTGTAGGCTGTAGAGCAGGATCGTGTTATAACAAGCCATTAAAATCTAGCTTACATCTACCGAGGTCTTCAAGGTCAACTTTATAACTCGTTAGTGGAAAATTGATAAAAAGCCTTAAAAGTTTGACCTCTGACCTCTCCCTAAGTTCAACAGGTCAACCTGAAAGTTTGTGTCAGTGTACCTTGCCCCTGGATTCCCTCCCCAAATTCCCTGCCTTAGTGTGTGTCACTACCCGATCCGTACCGGAAACCCGATCGGTACCCCGCAAGCGCAAATGTTACGTCACTTCCTCTCTTTGCCAACATTGCAACATTCAATATATTTGAATGATATGGTTAGCGCCCAGTTAGCTCCTAGCATTTCTCAGCAGGTCTGCCTCCTTTTCGACTACCAGGACATTTAAACGATGGATAATCCGTATACAAACAAATTCATGCTTTTCTCCTCAACAGAGAGCGTTCCCCGATTGAACAACAGTGCTGTAAAATAATAAGAATGGCGCCTAATTACAGAGTTAATAACACAGACTTTGTAATATGTCACGTGAAGATTCATCAGCCAGATGAAGTGTTTACTGACAATTGACAGTGATGGTAGACATCATCATCACTATTCCAATCAATCCTCTCCACACAGACAGTGGCAGTATCCTCGTACACTGGGGAGTAAACTGCCATTAAACGAACAGAAGAAGAAGAAAACCCCTGCACATGCACGGTAAGGATCGGGGAGTCCTGATCCGTAACTATTTATCTTTTTATTTTTCGTTTTTGTCTACATTATATTGAAATGCTTCATTATTGGAAACATTTTAAGAGATACTTATTATTCTTAACATCTTAACAGATACTCTGACCTGTAACTATCGCAAAACGCTTCGACCTGAAGTAGACACCTTTCGCGCATGCGGGGTACCAGTCGGGTTTCTGGTATGGATCGGGTAGTGACAACATGTTCTTGTTCATTGTGTTTTGCCTTTATTCAGAGATCAAAGCCACAGAGCTTTTCACTGTATACCCTCCTTTGAACCTCGTCCCTGAATCATAGTCACATTACATCAAAGTGTAAATACCCACAATGTGTAATTTCTGTTTCGCTTTATTTACATAATCCTTTCATTTTGTCCTTGTATAGAGCGCAGTGGTATTCTAGTGTTGTATTTCCCCACTTGTTGTATTTAGTCCTTGCCTCACTCGCACAAGCATTGTACTGAGATCTCACTTTCACTATTAAATCACTGTCACGGATTACGTTGAGTCTGTGTTGTGTCTGCTCCACGAGACCAGCCTCTGTCTGAAGGCTTGCACCTTAACAGCCATATTATAACTGCTTTAAATCATACAGAATAGATATTAGAGCCTTAAACAGGCTGACTTCTGCTAAATAGGTCAAAAAGGCATAAATAATACAAACACATAAGATCTTTATAAAATATGATATAAAAACTATAGATCAACTTACC
>NW_024583353.1:13288-30680 GCF_018398535.1 Haplochromis burtoni
CAGGATTCAAACACAAGTGTAACTTATAAACACATGTTCATACTTTTATTACACAATCAGAGAGAAAGAAACAGAGAGAGAGTGCAGGACAGACAGACAGGTGACAGTCTCAGGTGTATACACTGCTACACAACAGCACAAGAGAAGGAGGATTTAGTGTTTGTGTTATTACGAGTGCTAAATAAGAAGCGGTACAGTGGCCACAAGTTCAACTTCTATAATTAAAGCACCTTTCTTCTAGTTTAACAAGTGAACCGCCAGCTCGACAAAACAAATGTTAAAGTCTGTTCGGCTCGACGCCACTGAACAGAGGCAGCAAAATAACAGAGATCAAATTAACAGTGCAGTGAATCCTGCTTGTGCCGTGATATCTGGGGCTGAAAACCAGGCAGCACTCAAAGCCTATAGTCATTTTAGCTTGTTCTGTTTGTGGATATATAACTAACTTTAATTATCCATAAAAAAGTTACAATCTCTGTAAGATTATAGGCCTACAAATATGGCCTCCGAAGGATGCAACCTATGAATTGAGACGCAGCTATTTGTGTTCTAGAGAAAATGTTGGCTCACTTTGCAGTATGTTACCAGTTGAACATGTTTGCCAAGTCCTTAAATCATTTGCTAGATTTGTCTTATCTACCTGTCAAATTATCAAAATCTAATCTGTGCCACGTTGTGTACAGCAGTGCTCCACACCTGTTTTCTGGCATAAAATGTCTTCAGGTACACACTTCAGGAGTATGCAATGTTTTCTGAACCCAATAAGTTGAGTATCAAAAACATTGCTTTAATGCTGAATAAGAAAACATTACTCATTAATGTTTAAATAAATAATAAAGATAAATAAAGATAAATCTCACTATAGTTTTCATGTCACTTAATAGTTTAACAACATTTACAAGTATATTATATATGTGCATGTGTTTGAGTTATTTTTTCTCTTTAGTTTTTGTTATTAGCTACTTCTATAATGGATGACATATAAATAGGAGGATGATCCTCTTCCCAGGCAGCTAATCACCACAGTTATAAAATTCTGCAGCCAGGCACTAGTGAACTGCTTTATTAAACTCTGTCCTCATATAACCTGAAAACATGACAATGTTTACTGGTCAGAAGTAAAGGCTGGTGCCTGACCAGGCACAGCCTGAAAAAGGGATATGGGCCCACCGTCATGTAGGCCCAGAGGTCAGGAAGTGGTTAGGTGCAATGTGTGCTGGACAGCGAGTGACTGGGAGATTGAATTTCACCTTTCTGGCTGTAAAGGAGACTAAGCAAGTGCGTGAAGCCAGCACAGTTGATTTAAAAAGCTATAATTGTCTGTTTTTTATTTGTTTATTTATTTTTTAATATATATTTATATATTTTTCATATATATATAATCAGTGTTGAGAAGGCTACTTTTAAAATGTATTCCACTACAGATTACAGGATACATGCCCCAAAATGTATTTTGTAACGTATTCGGAATACTTTGGATTGCTTAATATATTATCATGCTTTGTACAACTACATGAATGTACTATTGCTGTGTGAATTATTAATATTACTGAAGGCTACTCGTCATACCAATACCAACTAGATTTTTAAATCTTAATATAAAATGTGGACATTAGGTAAGGCTGCATTTTTTTGCAGCGATCTTGTATATATTCTGCGCTTATATAAAACAGGTCTGCGGCTCTGAACCGTAAAGGGACCTCTGGCTAATACGTTGGGTTCATGTTGGGCTCGTAACCGAAAACTAACTTTACTTTGTTGTCTCGGTCAACTTTGCTAGCGAGAGACAGAGAGAGGCGTTGAAAGTCTGTTTCAACGGAACTTATTGTATCGGAGGAAAATACGAACACAGTGTACAGTCAAGTCTTAGTAGCTTACTTGACTTGGCAGTTCATTCTCCCTGCAGCACAGACTATACTTCCCATGAGGCTACATTCTTTAGGGCTATGCGTGTAACACTCTACCTATTGCCTTCATATTAAATTTTTTTTTTTTTTTTTTTAAATTATTCTCGTCATCATGCTGGCCGCAGTAGAGGTGACATGGGTCGTGAGATTGAGACACAGGCATTAGAGCCTCTTAATACGTGTTTTGTTTGGGTTTCCAAAGGCATGGAATTACCAAAAATAGAGAGGGCATAGCCTAACATATGAAACATATAATCTGGGATGGGGTAAAATTAGATATCATGTTATTAGTTGACAGAAATAGGGTTCAAATCCAGAAAAAATGTGTGAAAATCTAAGTACAACCCATTTGATAAATTAAAGGAGGACTTTTAGCAGCAATAGATTGATAAAAATCATACAGAAAATTATTAGTTCAAATTACTTTCATGTCTTTCATGTTGTTGTGGAACAATTTGGCTCAGTCTTCTGTACTACATCGCCTCAGTTCATTGAAGTTTGTGGTAATTTGTGCACAGGTCTTGCAATGTCCCGTCTCTGCATTTCCATCAGGATGAGGTTTGGACTTTGACTGGACAATTGCAACTCCATAACCCTCTTCTTTTTTAGTCATTCTGGTGTAGATTTTCAGGTGTGCTTGGGTTAAATGTCCTGTTGCATTACTTTGAATTTGTTGAACAGAAGGCCATATATTTACCTCTAGAAAACTTTGGTATGAGGAGTTTATAACTTGAAGATGCCCAGGTCATGTGGCTGCAAAACAAGTCTAAATCATCACCATGCTTAAAAGCTAGTATGAGATGTTTTTGCTGTTATGCTGTGTTTGGTTGGCACTGGGCATGTAATAACCTATTCACTTTGGTCTTTGTTGTCCAAAGGACATTGTTCCAGTAGTGTTTAGAGCAAAAGAGCAAAGGGAAAAAAAACTATCAAAACAGTGTCACATTTGGTAATATAGATACATTTGTTCAAATAAGCAGGTCGAGGCACTCCTAAAAATGAAAATTTAAAGTGTCCATGTTTAGTCAAATTTTATAGCTTGTTGAGTTAATTAGGTCCCTATCTAAGAGTTCATAGCCATTACTCTAACCATGCTTTCCCAGAAGCTGCTAGGGTTTGTAGAAGAGAGGAATAAGTGCATAATTGATCAAATTATCAAAAAAAGAAAAGAAAAAAAGAAAAAGAAGGAATTATGAAAAATAAATACATTTCACATTAACAATATTGCACACAAAAATGAGCATGCCGCAGACTGAATGAGAAACAAAGCAAGGAATTGTTAATTAATTTTGTTGATGCAGTGTTTTCCTTATTACTCCAAAAACAGCACTATATAACAGGTAACAACTGCTTACATGAGTAGTTACCACATGTCTATTCAATAGAGTGCCACACCGTGTGTGCAAAAAAGGGTACTACAATTTTTTAAAGAAAAGAGTGAGTTAGTGCAAACTAGTGGTAGGATTGAGATAAAGCGCCATTAGGCTCCATCTGACAGAGGGAGGTCAAGCATCATCCCTGGTGGACACAGGTAGAAGTGAAAAATATAATGAAAGTGAAATAAAATAAGAACCATTAATAAAAAATAAATAAATAACTTAAAATTAAAATAATAATTAATAACTCTTTTTTAGAAAGAGAAAAGAAAAACTGATTAACAAAGACCAGAGTAATTATAAAGCATACAGAAAAACAGACAATTGAAAAATTTTAAGTACTATAAGAAAGGAATTGACAATAATAATATTGAATTACAAATGAAGCTGAAATAAATAACAACAAAATAAAAGAAGGAAATGAATACATAAGAAACAACATCAATAAGGTATAATTATATAGAACAAATTTAATAGAACAATGAAACAGAAAAGGAAATAAAATAACAACTAAGATTTCTGCAATACTCAAAGAAGAACCAGGACCTCTCAGAAATATGAGACAGCTCAAGAACTTTGTAAAGAACAAGATGTTGGAAGGAGAAAAGAGACGAAGATACAGACAAAATTGGAAAGAGACCTCAATGAAATATGGAAAATGTGGGGAAATGGAGGGTTGATTTCCACCTATCAATGAAGCACAACTCCCAAATAATGATGCAATAAAAGCCCTACATGAGAATGCAAAAGAGGAACACAATAAGGCATGTTTGGCATGGGAATGAGGAAGAAAAACTTGGGGCTCAAGGAAAGCTGACATGAGTAAACCAAGAGGTCTTTGGATGACAATAACAACAATGTGTCGAACTATGGTTAAAGGTAAAAGACATAATCATTCAACGCAAAGCCAGAGTTTCAAGGTAACAAAGATCAGACCGTCAGCTACAGAGGCCACACCTATGGTTTGTGGGTCTGCATACAGTGTCCCCACATGGGCTCCATGAGCATGTGTTTGCTAGGTCGGAGCTTGAAATCTTAAAATAAATAAATAAAATCAATTAATTACTGTATTTCAACCAAAACTAAAAAAAAAAAAAAAGTATTTGAATGAGCATTAAACAATCATGGATAGGATTGCCAAATGATTAATTGCCCTATCTTAGCATTATGCAGTTCTATTATTCCATCTCAGTGTACTTGAGTTGGAACACCTTAATTAACTGAGGAATTAACTTATTTACTGCAGCTGAGTCCAATTTGATTTGATTGAGTTCATCCAACCGATGCAAAAGTTAATTTATACAGTTCTTTTATGGAGTTTTGAGAACCCTTCCCAGACACTTTAACGCCCACTCATATCCTGGGCCATCTGACCTCAGGAAATCTATTCCCTCTTTTGGTAATTGCACGCTGGTGGAAACCCAAACAAAACACACAATAAGAGGCTCTCGTGCCTGTGTTTCAATCTTGCAGCCCATGTCACCTCTACACTGAAAAAAAGGGATTGGCCAGCTCTTGGATTTACGTAAGCATCTTGCGTGTATTTAACACAATTGCCTCATGCTTTAAAGTTAAGTGTAACTACATAGTGTAGAAACTACGTGATATGCAGAGAGGCTAGATTCACAGTAAGAAGGTCCTGTGTTCAAATCCACATTCTGGCTAGTTTGCAGGTTTCTCTCTGGGTATTCTGGTTTCCTCCCGCAGTTAAAAGTCATGCAGCTATTACAGTTAGGGTTAACTAGTGATTCTAAATTACCTGTGATTGTGAATGTAAGTGTAAATGGTTGTTTGTTTCTATATGATAGACTGGTCAGCTGTCCAGGGTGTACCCTGCCTTGTAACCTATCACTTCAGGGTTATTTCCCAGCCCTCCTGCAACCAGGATAAAGATAAAAGGATGGTAGTTGTTGAAGACCCATTCAATTTTTATGGTAACCAGGATCTAGACTTTGTTGAACATTATGTAATATGAAGACAGCATGTAGTATTTAAGTGACCAAGTAGTATTGGGGTAAAAGTTATTGAATAGTGTTGAAATAAAATGACAAAATTGTGAAGGATTAAAATATTCCAAGAGCTCAACATACTTCATCTGAACATGTTTCAATCGCATTTTATGAACACAAAATGCACAGGTTTACTGAATATGAAAAAGTTGTGTTGATTTAACTCAGTTGTTTAAGTTTCTGCCAAAGCAAAACATTTGTGTGCAACCAATGTCCACTATTGAATCAAGTAAATCCAACATGGCCTTTTTTTCAGTGTACTTGTTGGCCGCACAATGATGTGAAAAAATATTTTTAAAAAGTATTATTGAAAAAATTATTTAATATGAAGGCAAAAGTTTTAGAAGGATACCATGTATGAAGCATGTAAATATAATAATAACCACTGCAGCCAAAAAGAGTGCCTGACGAGTCCAGTTGTAAGTAAGCTATTAAGACTCAACTGTACACTGTGTTTGTGTTTTCCTCCGAAACAACAAGTTCTGTTGGAGCAGCCTTTCAATGCCTCTCTCTGTCTCTCGCTAGCAAAGTTGACCCAGACAACAAAGTAAAGCAAGTTTTCGGTTACGAGCCCGACACAGAACCCAACGTATTAGCCAGAGGTCCCTTTACTACGGTTCGGAGCCGCGGCCCTGTTTTCTATACGAGATCACTGCAAAGCATGCAGCCTTACCTAATGTCCACCCTACTGTTACTCATTTTATATTAAGATTTAAAAATCTAGTTGGTATTGGTATGGTTCGATCTCCCATAGTGAGTAACATTCAGTAATAGTAATAAATCACACAGCAATGGTACATTCATGTAGTTGTAAAAAGCATGATAATATATTAAGTAATCCAAAGTATTCAGAATACGTTACTATCATTGAGTAACGTAATGGAATACGTTAAAAAAATACATTTTTGGGCATGCATTGTATTGTATCTGTAATCTGTAGTGGAATACATTTTAAAAGTAACCTTCCCAACACTCACATTATGACTAAACAAACTGCACAGGAACAGGAAACCTGCCCTCCCCCAGTGATATTCTTCAGTTGTATTTTAGTCTGTTACTCAGTCAGTCAGCAGTAAGACAACATGGTGATTACAACTCTCTGCTTCAGAATATGTGAGTAATTGTTGTTAGGTTTGGGTTTCTTTTTTTATATTTTCAGATTTACTGTATATATGTCTGTACATTAAATAATTTATGGCTTCCCTGTGCTGATCTAGTAATACTTGAAGTTATTCTGCTGGGGACACATGTTCGAAATAGCTTGACCCAAAAAAGGGGTGAGTAAGTTAGAGAGGTTAATAAAATAAATAATCTTTTTTTTACTTTTTGGGGGTGAGTAAGTTGGGGTTGACTTAAACATTTTATAAGTCTGTTGATGATGTTTATTAAAATCCTTTTAGATTTAATCATCTTTCACTAACACATTTTATAAGAATTTTGATTATTCTGTTAACTATTAATTTGTGATGTTTCTAATTTTCAGGTGCAGCTACTCTTCGTGTGACTCCTAACAGACTCCAACACTTTCAGTATGAGCCTTTATCTTTTGATTGTGAGAGCCCTGATGGTCCTATTGAACTGAGAGGAGTCAGAACCTCTGAGGAACTGTTAGAACATTTTAGTCCAGCGTGTAACAGTAAAACAACTTCCTCTTCATGCACAATTTCTCAAACTTATGTAACAGACAGTGCAGAGTACTGGTGTGAGGTTAAAGGGGGTCAGAGAAGCAACAGTGTCAACATTACCATAACTGGTAAGTTCATCATATTTGTGAAATTAGTAAAGAGTTTTATTTTAAAATTAGGTGAGGTTTATTATCCAATTTGTCTTGTATGGTACAGAATGTATTTGTCATTTACCTTTTTAAAAAGTTAAAAACAAAATCCATTTTGCATTTTCTTCAGATGGTTCTGTGATCCTACAGAGTCCAGTTTTCCCTGTTTTTGAGGGAAACAATGTGACTCTGCGCTGCATAAGCAAGACAACTCACATCAACCAAAGTGCAAATTTCTACAAAGACGATGGCCTCATAGACCGGAGCCCTTCTGACAACATGGAAATTAAAAGTGTTTCCAGGTCTGATGAAGGACGATACAAGTGCAGCATTTCTGGTGTTGGAACGTCACCAGAAAGCTGGCTTCATGTCAGATGTAAGGCTAAAACTATATTTACTTATTTCTGTGGCTGAGAGAAATGTTCATTCATTTCATAGAGAGAGAGATGTGACTAACAATTAGATTTCTGTTCTTTTGGTCTTTATGAAAATGTTTATGTTATAAAAATCACATTGAAACTTTTTGTTTTAAGTAGTAAAAAATGCACATGCAATTATATTTATAAAGTTGTGCCATTGCAGCATATTCTTCAGGAGAGACCCTGTCAGATGACTCCAGTTACAATCCTGTCCTAATCCTGCTGTGGACTGTGTTGCCTATTTTACTGATAATATTGATGCTGCTGGTAGTCGGATTTCTTAATACTCGCAAACATCAAGGTAATTCAGTTTTTTCAGTTTGATTAATTTCTAAGAATAGTCTTCTATTCCCTGTTCATTTTTTTTCTAATGCTGGGTTTTTCTTTCTATTCATTAGTTTCCTCAAAGACATCATCAGTAGCATCAAACTCAGATGAAGACCGTCCAGGAGGTGAGAGGAAAAATAATTATGACAGTTGTATTACTCTATTTCATGCTTGTCTCCAATTTTATGGCTTTCTATCTATTTATCAATCAAATTTGTTAACCAGTCCAAATCAATGTCACAGTGGGACTGGATGACTTTTGTCTTAATCAGTATAAATGGATTAAAAGTGTATTGCTTGTTTGAGAGACTGAATGATTCAATTTCCAGTAAGTTGAGATATAAGAAAATTTAAATAAAAGCTAAACGTGAAGTGTGGTATTTTTATGTGGCATATGCTGCACAGAACGATTATTTTTGTGTCTGCTCAGTATGTCGTATGTGGGGTTTTTGTTTTAGACACTGCTGATGCTTTGATAATTTAAAACTGTCTTAGGTCAAACCACAGCACAAAGCCAGAAAAAGAAAAGCGTGAGGGCTACCAAAAACAGCTTTAGAGTATATATATATATATATATGTATATATATATATTCTAATACATACATGCATAATAACCTCTCTTGCCTACAGATGATTCTTCCCCTTCAGACGATATCTCAGAACAACCTGTTTACACCACTGTGATCATAAACAAGACAGAACAAACTCAAGAACTGGGTTCGTTTGTTATGAACATTTGGACATTTTATTGCATTTCCTTCTTTATTTCCTGCCTTTTATAAACTTATGCCAGCACAGTTAAGGCACATTGCAAAAATATTTACAGTGATCTTATATTAAAAAATTGATGTTTGCTTCCTAAAAGAAAACATATTTTCTCAATTTCAATGGCAGATTCAGGATTATCATGCTCCACACTGCCCCCGATTCCCCCAGCAGTTGAAGAGTCGAGTTCTCCAGAGACGGTCATTTATTCACCCATCCAGACAGTAAGACTATTTTTGCCTACAGTGAGCTACATTTTAGAATTTACAAAATAATATTTTTAATGTAAAAACATATTCAATTTTATTACTGTAAACCATCTTTTATGGTCCCGTTTAGTTTATGTGATTTGCTCTGGTATTATCATTAGACCCAAGTTATATACTTTTTTTTATTCCACCTACTAACACTTAAGGAAAAAAGTTAACTTAATGTGACGAAGTGATCAAAGAAGTTAAAATAAAAAATAAAATAAAAAGATTACACAGGTTCAAAGATGCATGACTGAGGAAGATGGCCTCCAATACTAATATATCTTTAATTGCATTTGTTAAAATAAAAACTAAAACAATAAAACAATAAAAACTTACCGTGGCACAGCCTATTCTGTAACAGTGTCCTAAATTAAATAAAGCCACCATATATTGAACTGGACTTACCAGTAACTGAGGACCATAAAAGAAGAAAATCACACATAAAAACCAAATCTACACCCTGTGCTGTACAACACAGGAGGTGTGGAAAACGACCCACCACCGAAGGTCCCACAGCTACTGTTGTGTCCTCAGTTCACTGCAATAAAAACAAAACAAGAACAACAATGACAAAAAAACACATTAAAAGTCATAAAAACCTAAAAGAACACTGATATATATTTCAACATTTAATACAAACACACACACATTTAAAAACAAAATTAAAACATACACAGGCCTAGTAACTGGCACCACACGAGTGAACTGTGGCCTCTACCGGTTATAGTTGTTGTGATATTCGATCGTAGCATACCCCAAAAAGGAATTCCGCGCAGCTCTCTGTGGCTCTTTTAATGACTTCAGAATGCTCTTAAAAAGAAAATCATGCTACCACAGGAGAGTTGCAGTTCATATCGAAAGTATACAACCTGACAGGCATATCATGTCAATATCAAGTCCGTCTGATTTATTTTGTCTTCCAAAATAAAATCCCTTTGAAATTGCCCATATACAACCTACTCTTTCAATGACTTCAGAATGCTCTTAAAAGGAAAATCAATCTTTCCAGAGACTAACTGCAGTTTATGTTGACAGTATACAACTTCACAGGGATTCCATGTCAATTTCAAGCTGCTCTGATGTTGCCTTTTAAAGTAATGGCCCTTTGAAGATCCCACCCTTCAATTAAAGTGCAACTTGACTTACCTGACTAGCAGCGCTACAGAAAGTGAGAGCATGAGAGAGCAATGGACAGTAGCCCATCTGGCTACATTAAGTTAAAAAAAAAGAGCCTGAACATCAGGGCAACATCCTGTAAAAGCTAAGTGTTATATTATAGTGTTTTTTTTCTGTCTTGCAGGCCACAATGAGCAACACCTGAACAGTAAACTGCAGAAAGGAGGCAAACCTGTCATGATTCCTGGGTCGTTGACTGAGTGCTTTGAGTTTATTTCTCTTCATTCCCACTTAAGAGTTTCCTTAATTATTTCGAGTGTTCTTGAAATTCTAGTTCTAAGTTTATGGTAATGATGTAGTCCTTGAGTTTTAGTTAATATTTATTTATGCCTTGCGGTCCCTGTTGTTGTGATCTTGCGCTTTATAAATAAATTGAATTGAATTGTTTTTTTTCTTTTAGTATTCTGATAATCTTGGTGTTGTCTCTTGTTATATTTTCACACTCTCTTCCGTGTTTCTTGTGTACAGCTAAATTAGGTGTTCTCAAGTTATGATATGTCATGTCTTATTTTGCCAGTCTCTCTGCTTCCCCAGCTGTGTCTCTCTCCCTGATTATCTCGTGTGTATATTTAAGCACTCAGTTTTTCCTCAGTTCCCTGTTGTGTTATCCCACATATTATATTTTTGGTTATTATTATCTATTGCTCTATTTTGTGATTTTGTTTTTGCACTTTTGGCTCAAGCCCAGCTTTGTTTTATATTCTCCTGTGAGTTCCAATAATAAAACTGTCTTCTCGAGTTACCCTTTGTCTCTGCAGTCCTGCATATTGGGTTTAATATTTGCCTGTCACACAGTGTATCCTGACAGCTATCAAGGTGGTGGAAAATAAAAAGCTGTATTTTAGGCTTGTTTATGTTAATATTCAATAGTTAAGCGTACTTCAATGTTAACAATAACCTGCAACACACCCAGTGAGCGTTTTGGAGTTTGTTTAATAAACACATTGCAATGTGGAGAGAAACATCCCAACCAAACACTCGGATCATCCCTGGCCACTGCCCCACATCTTTTATACACACACAGACAAACGTCTTGATGCTTTCTCAATCATGCAGTTATGTAGCGTTTTAAGCGGGAGAAATGTTTATTGAATATTTATATGAATATTTAGATTTATTTCATAAATATGAAACAGTTTAATTAATGATTCGGAAAAGAATTTTAAAAAAATAACACGCTTACTGTACATAAAATTTAAAGTTTTACACACACACAAGCTTTTGGCAGACCCTGGAGATGATGGGTGTGTCTTGTTGTTGGTCCGTTACACATACGGAGAACAACAAATTTATAACATATGAAGACCTGAAGTGACACTGAGGGTTAAAACAATGAAAAGTGTCCACTGAAGCCACTGTCTGCTTAATTTTTTTGTGTGTTTTTCAGTTTTCTTTTATTCCTAGTGACCTCAGCACTCAGTGTTGGGGAGTAATGGAATACATGTACCGGCTTTACGTATTTAAAATACAAAATATGAGTAACTGTATCCCGTTACAGTTACCTTTTTAAAAGGTGGTATTCAGAATACAGTTACTTTGTTGACATAAATGGATTACACGGCAGTCTTTTCCTGTTTCCTATGTTAGGCTATACCCTCTCTATTTTTGGTAATTAAAAACAGGTATTATTGACAAGCAGGTCCAACAGCAGGTAACTTATGTTTAAACTGTCAGATTGTTCCACTGGATGTCCGTCCTGACACAACACCTAAGGGATTTGTATCTCCTTCTGGGATTTTTGCTTGTTAAGCTGATCTGTAAAACACTACACTATTGACCCAGTAACTACTTAATATTATAACAAAAGACAATCATTTTTTCGCTCTTTTTTTAAAGATCTGTAATTTTGCCTTTTATCCTTTCTCCTGGTTTTCTTTTACTGTCTTCTTTTCAGTAGGGGAACTCTGGTGTCCAGCTGGTGCGTATTTTTTCACTTATCTTTCGTCCATTAGCTGTTATTATCCACCGCC
The DNA here is from genome assembly GCF_018398535.1 of Haplochromis burtoni. Taxonomy (NCBI): domain Eukaryota; kingdom Metazoa; phylum Chordata; class Actinopteri; order Cichliformes; family Cichlidae; genus Haplochromis; species Haplochromis burtoni. The sequence continues at coordinate 25,266 of NW_024583353.1, forward strand.
ATCCTTTATACTGCTGTTAAATTATGTGTAGATTGACTTTCCTTCGTCCAAACTTTAAACAAACTCCTTTTAGTTTGTTTTTGTTTTCTTTCTTTATCACAGTAGAGCAGGGGTGGGCAACTCCAGGCCTCGAGGGCCGGTGTCCCTGCAGGTTTCAGATGTGTCCTTGAACCAACACAGCTGATTTAAATGGCTAAATTAGCTCCTCAACATGTCCAGAGGCCATGAACTAATCATGTGATTTAGGTGTGTTGACCCAAGGTGAGATCTAAAACCTGCAGGACACCGGCCCTCGGGGCCTGGAATTGCCCACCCCTGCAGTAGAGAGAGGATTTTCTCACTATTGGAATCTGACATGCTGTTTCATCATTTATAGTTTGTGTTTTGTTTTTGTTTTTGTTAATGCTGGTATCATTCTTTGCTTCTTGTCCTTGTTTAGGCTGATGTTCTTGTCCACTCTCATCCATTAGACTGATTTGGGATTTCACCCTTTCTTCTGCCAGTGTTATTATCAAATTCTTGTCAAATGCTTGTCTCCCTTTACCTGATTGGGTCTCTTCATTTCTACACAGACCATTTGCTGTCTCTCTTCCTAGTTGGTTATTATTTTTGTTGTGTGCCACTTTGTGTTGTGTGAGGAAAACTTTTGTGGGAAATATCAAACTCATTTTCACACAATCGTGAAGGCAAGAAGCTGGATAATGGGCTCTCTTTTCATCGTTTTCCATCCTGGAGGCAACGTGAGGGATCCCATGTATCCGATATTACAAACAAAGACGTCAGGCTTGGATTGCAGCGGTGAGACGAGCGGATATCGAGTTCTCTGCAATCCCCAGCTTTTTGTTGGTTTGCTCGCGGCATTTTCTTTCCGGTGAGTTCTAAATTAATTCATATCACTCTTGAAAGGCTTTTAGTGTTATTTTCAATGTGCTGAGGTCATAGATAATGAGATAAAACATGCTAATGTGTGATGCTGCAGAACCACGTCATGTCGACTGAGTAGCTTATGATTTAGCATTATTGCAGGCTAACCAGCATATGAAATGGGTGTAACAAATCCAGACTCCAACACTGCACATGGGGCACGACAACATACCTGTGTCAGACTCGGACTGGCACGCAAGGCGTATGCAACGGAAGCGAAAAAGAGCACCCATCGGAGGTAAAGAACCCCCCCTCCCTCTAAAACATACTAAATTGCTATCACTATACACTAATCCGCACATAACTTCCAGATGAATCACACACCTGTCATTGGAATATTGGTGTAGATTTACCTTATGTCTAATTTTATCTTACAGGCTTTCATTATGCAGCTGCAGAGTCTGAAGGTGTGCCCCGTGCAGAAGTGATTGATGAAGATCTGACAGAAGACCAACAACAAAATCACAATGTCATGGAGGCAGTGGACAGCAGTTGTGTTGGACAAGTGGAGGTTGAGGTACCAGCTGCAAATGTGGACAGTGGTGATCGGGCAGACAGCATCATGGAAGCTGAAGGGCAGACGAAGGATTGTGTGTGCAATGAACAGGGCAGAGCAGAAATAAACCGGCTGTTGGAGGAGAACAGACTGCTTCGATCACAGTTGCAAAAGACAGAGCTGAATGAACATTTCTTAAAGGATTATACCAAAAAAGTAAGATATTACACTGGACTACTTTGTTATGCTGTCTTAATGTCCCTCTTCAACACTGTAAAAGATTTCCTGCCAGTATCGAAGAAACTGTCAGGTTTCCAAATGCTCTTACTCACACTAATGCTTCTGAGACTTGATCTTCCAGTCCAGCATCTTTGTCATCTATTCAATGTGTCCCACAAAACACTGTCTTCTATCTTCGCCGATACCATTGATGTTTTGTATGCCCGCTTAGGAGCACTGGTGCACTGGCCTGAGAGGCACTGTCTGCAGGCCACAATGCCTCCACATTTTACTGAAACTTTTGGAAAACGAGTAGCCATCATTGTTGACTGTTTTGAGATTCGAACAGAAAGACCATCTAATTTAAAGGCACGTGCACAAACATACTCTCATTATAAGGGTACACACACCATAAAATACCTCATCGGGATTACACCCCACAGATCTATTTCTTTCATTTCCAGGGGATGGGGGGGCATGCATCAGATAAACACATCACAGAGAAATGTGGCATTCTTCAAAAGCTGTTACCAGGGGACGTAGTATTGGCTGACAGAGGCTTTGACATCAGAGATGCTGTAGGAATGATGTGTGCGGAGGTCAAGATTCCTGCGTTTACAAAAGGCTACTGTCAACTTGATGCAAGGGACGTTGAACAAACGAGAGCAATTGCCCTTCTGAGAATTCATGTTGAGCGAGTAATAGGTAGTTTGCGCAACAAGTTCAAAATGCTACAATGCCAATCTGATTACTCATATCATGTGAGGGTGAAGACACAACACTGCTTGATAAGTTTGTTAAGGTTTGCTGTGTTTTGGTGAATATGTGCCCCAGAGTGGTTGTCAAACCAGTGCAAAATGAAACCTGCTCTTGTTGAGTATTCATAAAACTGTTGTGTTGCATGTGTAGTTCATTGTAAATAATTGTACTTTGTGTAAAGTAGTTTCAATAAAACAGAAGTATATTTGTTTGTTTGCTTTTTATTGGTGATCTGTTCACATGTACTTAGCAAGTACATACAAATGAAATGCAAACTATTTACATGGCAACACACAGCTGGCATCAATCTTGAACCACAAAATGAAACATTACAGGCTATTTAGAGCAGCACGTTGTTTGGAGAAGTATTTCCCAACAAGTTCAGGAAGGCACACTTTAAGAAAGAAGTCTTGTGCTTGCTTTAAACGCGGTTCCCAGAAATCCGAAGATGCATATCACAGCAAGGTCTCTCTGTGTCCACACAACGAGGTCACAGTGGTCGTCTGGGTTTCCACTCCACTTCCTTATTTCATACGGGTCCACATTACCGATGCACACAATTTTTTCAAAGTACCGTCTCTTGGCGTCTGAGCGCAATCGGTCGTGATACAGCCCTTTGTCTTTTGCGCTGATTTTGAGCAAGGTTCTGGCAGTCCCGAATCCAACACTGCAACACTGTGCGCTTGTTTTGCTTTCTAGCCTACTGACATGGCGCCGCGATCCCACAATGCGTGACGTCAACTCCAAAGCCCTATAACGACATTTTATTGGTATGATGTTTGTGTATGTTTAGATTTAACCTTGAATAAATCAGCAACATATGACAGCACATGTAAACATTCAACAGCTAGACTTGGAGATAAACTGGTCTGGGCAAAACCAGCATCCAACCGTTTCAGCACTAGTGGTAACCCAGTGATGCATTTCACCAAACACAGTTTTGCAAATTTAAAGTAATACTGTCAATGTTATCTCCTGGCAATCCTTTCAAACAAGCCAGAATTTTTTTTTATCCAATTTTGAATTTTATTGTCATTAATCTGAACATTTAACGCAGTGAAAATATCCGTGTTTCGTCAAATTGTATAGCTAGTTGAGTCCATTAGGTCCCTATCTAAAAGGAAAATTTCCCAGTTCCTTATTAATTTTTTGTTTTTCTTTAACCTAGTAAAATAGCTCTTTTATTACTTTTTCAGATCTACCTAACAGTTTACTGTCTTTACATTTTCTACAAACTATGGTTAAACTATAATTGGTGATATTACTTCTACATTCAAAAGGTCTTGTGCTAAGATAAAATTTGTAGTGGAAACCAAAACAGCACGAAATATATATTTGCCAGTGTGTGGTTTGAGGTTCAGTTGCAGGGGAGGGGTGGGGTGGGGTGGAGGAGTGGGTTCAGGGGACAGTGCGAGGGAAGGCTGGCTGACACAGTTGATAGCCATTACTTTAACCATGCGTTCTGTATTTCAGTAGCCACTGGAACGAGGAAAAGGCAGACAGGCAGGGAACACAGCTGACTCTTATCAGACAAGACTGGGAGGAAGCAAACAGAAAACAAGAACATAGAACCAAAAACAATAGACACAACACAAGGAATATAAGGGAGGCACAGAGAACACTAAAAGACTGGATATTAATAAACACAAAACATAAACATGGTGTCCACAGACTCCAGACAATGACAGTTTTCTTCTGGAAATGCTTCCAAACAAGCCAGAATTTTTTATACTATTTTGAATTAGACTGAACACAGAGCAAAAGAAGATAAAACTACCAAAACGGTGTCACATTTGGTCATATGGATGGATTTGTTCAAATATGCAGGTCAGGACACTTCTAAGAATGAAAGTGGAAATATCTGTGTTTAGTCAATATAGGTTGTTGAGTTCAAAACGTCCCTATCTAAGAGTTCATAGCCCTTACTCTAACCACGCTCTCCCTATTTCAGTAGCTGCTGGGGTTTGGAGAAGAGGGGAGTAGTGAAGGCAGCTGCAGGCGCGAAACGTTTGGCTGCAGAGGGGGAGCTGAAAAGCTGTCCACGTAAACACTCCGAGAAGAAAGCTCGCTGCAAATAAAATACATAAAATAAAAATAAAATAAAACACTGTTGTAAAGGACTGCCAAGTATCTGGTCATGTCCTGCTACTGTGGTGTTGACATCCAGGCTCAGCATGATGATCTGCCTGGTGTAGTTGTGGAGGCACTGGCTCAAATGGTAGCAGAGTTGGTAGCACTGCTCCAGGAGCAGGCAGCTGTGCATCGTGAGGAGCTAGAGAAACTGCTGGACTAGGCCGAGATGGTCCAGCAGATGGAAGTGTTGGCAAATCTTGTTGTTTGGTCCTGTTTCATGTCAGCATTGGGAGTGATTTCCCTGCAGAGCAGTCTTGTGACAACACTCTAGGGTCAGCATTTGATGAAGTTATGAAAATTTATGGTCAATATATACACATATTGTTGTCAATATACATTGGGCAAGAACTGATACTGCTACTACTTCTACTACTTCTACTTCTACTTCTACTCCTTACATTTTCAAAACAGACTCGTTACTTTTGCTTTAAAGCATTTGACGGGACTTATTATTTCATCACCGTGAGCTTTCATATATCAAACATATTTGAGCCTAAACAGAAACAAATGAAAGGTATCCTGTTCATGTTTTAATCACCAGGGGATGGCATATAAAAATATTGAAAGAGGTAAAATTGTGACACAAAGTCAGGGGTTAAAGTGGGCTATTTTTGTTTGTTTTTTTAATTTCTGTATTTTCTTCTTTTTCTATTTTTTTGCACATCATTGGAATGACTCCAAATGTGTCCAAAAGACAAGCAAGCATAAAGGGCAGTTTGTGGCAGGTAACTTCTATTTGGTTTTTATCAGCTCAACAAATGTCAAAGGGGTTAGATTTAAAGGTAAGGACTACTTCATGGCCCAGGATGTGAGTGGGCATTAAGGCGTCTGGGAAGGGATCTCAAAACTGGATTATAGATGGCAGAGAGTTGGTGTCGTAAACC